>NC_072738.1:58488900-58520231 GCF_026930045.1 Uloborus diversus
GCTCCTTGGATGACTAGAAAAAAGTTGTCTGGCCCGACGAATCGCGATTCTCGTTCATCACGTGGATAGTTTTGTCAGGTTTCGCCGTCTTCCACGCGAATACTTGCTCCCGTTTCGTTCCGTTAGTCGTAAATAGGTTGGTGGTGGAGGTATTATGGTTTGGGGGACTTTTTCCTGGCAGGCTCTGGGACCCTTAGTTGTGGTAGAACATACCATGCAGGCTGTCAGGCAACAGAAAAACAATCTAGAAGAGCTTTTATGTGAGAATCCAAAATTTGAGCTCAAAATATTCAGTAGTTTTTGCACTATGCTTAAAAATTCATTTTTTCCCACTTTAGGGGACCGTATACTTTTTTAAAACAGAAATTATGAAAGTTCATTTCTTCGTAAAAAAAGAAAAAAAAAATTCAACAAAATAAGCATATCAAAAATAATGTGGTTTTTCTACATTAGAGTTATGTCTATGATTTTTTTAAATTCATAAATGTATTCGCTGTCTCTGCAGAAAAACAACACAATATTGCAACCGTCAGTTTTTTGTGGATATCGTTCAAACGTCAATGTGTAAATATTGCGAAACACTACTTCATTGTCTCATAAAAGAATATTTTATAGAACTTTTTAAATTAAAAGCTACACTTAAAATGCTTTTTTTTTTTTAGCCATTGCCTTTTGTAAAACAATAACTCAGAAAACAATTATCATACACAACTTTTTCACGGGAACATACAATAAAACCTCATTGTCTTGCTAGTCATGTTGCAATAGACAGTGTAGAATTAATGGCTCTTCCCGGTGATAGTTTGCTTAAAGGAAAAATTATTGCCTTGTCTAAATCGGGAAAAAGCACGCGAAAAATAGCCGACAGTGTGAAGTTTCACCTTTAACAGTATCCAGATGGGTCAATAGGTAATATTTACTCTTAGATAAGTTTACTGGTTTTTAGGAATTATTATTTTTTTTTGTAAAGTGTTTGAATAATTTTCAATGTGTTAAGATCTGGGAGAGGAAATGTCAGTCACAGTAGTGGGCAGCGTGCTTTGAGCCGCATTCCTCACGAAAGTAGTAGTTGCGGCTAATTGTGAACTTTTTTTTTTTGACTTCGTCAAAGATTTAACAAAACATCAATTTGCGTGTTAGATTAAGTTGAGTTTTTCTCTGTTCTTAATTACAATTTAAATACTTATTTTTCTATTTACTTTCTCGATCGTTGTCCATGCATTTCCCTATAAAATCATTCAAATTATTTTCTTTTTTGAATAACATGGAAAAATATCGACAAAAAAAAAAGAGTTATAATAAATTATTGTTATTAACTACTAGATGCCTATCTTATTAAATGCATGTTTTTAAGAATACAATATCTGAATATTCGGTTCCGCCTTTATGACACTGGCACTTTAATTCTACTTTCTGATCTTTTTCTTTAAGCAAACAACGTGCCACATGGACCAGCTTCGAGGCCTGAATGTGGCCCGCGTCTTTATCGATCCCCATTATTGCGAGTCCCAATAATGAGCCCAACAGCCTTGCATTAGATTTATCCGAAAATAATGAAGCAGGTGTCATGTCATTGAAGCTGAGAGTGCCTAAAAACTGGTGGATGAAGAACATTTATCTCACCAGTAAGATGACGTAAACTTACGTACATAAGTTTACTTTACCTACCAGTTTATTCGCACTCTCAGCTTCAATGAGGTGACTTCTGCATGTCGCCCGATTAGATCCGATTCCAATCAGCGAAATCCGCTGCAAGGACGAAATTGTAGCGTATGGATATATTAACCCGCCTGTTGGTACACTGCGTGTAGAATTGTTATAGGTGCGCTAGCCTAATGCCTGATACTATAGAAAATGTTCGTTTGCAGGTGAATAGTGCGCGAAACACAACCAAATAATGTTAAAAGCTTTTTTATGATAGGTCAAAGTTACAAAATCAGAGAAATGACAAGAAGTCCGATTTCGTTTCATCTTAGTTTAAGCTGAAATAACTTTTCTCTTTTTAAATTATGGGTTGGACCATCTCGAATCTCGTTGCTAGAAACAGCATTGGAAAATTACTTTCCTAAATTGCTTTTAAGAGCCATTACATGTTTAACTAAAACCGCCGATTGCGTAATGCTTTTTTAATAATACCACGCATTATGATCTTTCGCATCAAATTTGGATTTAAAACAAATTATCTTTTTTTGATTACAAAAAATCCACTAAAACAATTACTGTGTTTGTGCACTGTGTTCATTCAAATAACCAAATTTTTCCCAAATAACGTTCGAGTATGAACGGTTTGCTCATTAACGGGTATTTATATGCTCCTGTTTCTGTTTTATTTTTTAGATTGATGCTTCGTTCATTTTATGTATTTAGAGCAAATTTTTACGGAATAAATGGACCTTGTTTCGCTCGGGTGTCAATCTATTTAATGCAGCGTCTTCCTCCGTTGTGAGGTACATTTTTTTATATTTTTGTGTGCGATGGCCCAAACTTCTGCCAATGTTTTGCGAAATTAAAAACGTTCAATTCCATTTTACATCAAAAGACTTTCTATTCATTCCAAAATAAACCTGTAACATAGCTGCAATACATTTATCAAACATATTCAGCTCATGATTCTAGGTATAATGTTGGATATTTACATTTCTACGAGGCTAACTTCCTGAATGATTATATAAGCAATCCAATAGGTTCATATTAAAAAAGACAAAAGGTTCCATTACTTTTAATTTGTCATTATTCGATTTACTAAACAACGATCTATACGATGGACCAGCCAAACCCCATCCGTCTTTCTTAGGTTAATCCAGATAGACAAAAATCAGTACATGTTTTAACTTTTTTTTCAAAAAAAAAAAAAAGTTTTCGATCGTAAATCACTTTTTGTCGCATCATTATCGGCCAAAAAGTATCGAATTACGGAAACAAAAGAGAACTTCAAAAAATCGTGAATTGAGCAAATTAATCTCGATCTTTTCTTTGTTTACATCCCGTTACTTGATAAGCCGTGACCTTGAGAGAAGCGGTTTCAATGTGGTGACGGTCCCTAAAAAGTGTTCCTTTAATAACTCCTGTTCTATTGCACGGAATGCAGTGAAACTTCGTACCCTGGCTGTATTTTGGGGTCTAAACATAATTTTGCAGTAAAAAATAGGTGTTCCCTTTTGAAAACCAAGAGTTGATTTTGCTTTGTATATGGTCCCTTAGCAAAATTTTACCTACGTATTTTTAAAGAAGACTTTAAACCAAGTCGGATGACACCTTTTTTTTCCTTTCTAGCATGTATAATGGCTGAATAATTCAAAGCGTTTCGTTTTTTTTTTTTTTCTATGACTATACCAAAAAAGCGGTTAATGGCTTTTATGAACTAAATGCAAAGGGATGGAAACACGCGAATGAGAAAAATGTCAGCAGAAGAACCACTAAAACCTTTGCATGTGTTTGAGGCCGCAGAGGATGCGGTTTAACCTTGAACACTGAATACCGTTTAGTGTCAAAGAATATTTACACTTCTAATTTTATTCAAACGAAAAATCATTGAGATTCACTTCGGACAAATTAGTTCTTGAATTCGAGTAGTGCAAATAACGATAATAATCCGTGTTTCTAAAAGTTGTAATTTTGCATGCATTTCGGGCTATTCCTTAGGGTTTTTACTCATACTAAAATCGAAATGAGAAACATCTGCTAAGGTACATTAAGTACATTTAGTTTAAAAAACTAACAACTTTAAGAGTTATTGCACATTATTACCGTACATTCAAAATTATGTTTTGAAACAATAACGAACAAAGAACATTCAAAAGGAAAGAAATTGAACAAGAAGAGGAACACATATATAAAAGTTATTTGGAGAAATTTTCTTCATGCTGACCGCATTTAAGCATTTAAGATGATGTAGTTAAACAGTACAGGTCACAAACATTCTCTTAGAAAGTAATAGACAAGGAAAAAAGGTAGAGGCATGTGAAGTAGATGCCGAAATAAACGAATACAGGAGATTGTAAGGCACCCCGGTATTGCAAAAGACTGCCCTCTAAGCAGACCTTGATACAACATTCTTCATATTAGCCATAAAATATCTCTAAGACAACAGATTGCAAGGGGAGAGTCAGTAGAAATATTATGATTGTTGTTTAATGTTAAACAATGTACACCAAAGCCAAATTTAAATAAAGAGCAAAATTTGTCAATGAAGCGGAAACTCAATAGGCGACTTCTGTTTGCCACCGCCACATTGAATCAATGAAAACAATTGAAATAAATAAATAAATCAGAAACTCAAATTAATGTTTATCGGTTCCCCGCAGAAATGGAAAATCAATCAATTCAACGCTAGCCAAAGCTCGATCAATAAGTTTTTGTGATGGGTTTTTTACGGATCTGCCAGGACTTTGGTAGAAAAACTGACCATTTCACATTTAATATTTTTATAAATCATCTTCAATAAGGTCTGCATGTTCCACAAGAAAAAACGGGCAACTAGGATAATTTCTTCATGAAGGAGTCTCATAATGTTGGACGAATATTCGATGGGCCACTGTTCAACAATAGAAAGCGAAGATAGAATCCTAAAAAGTCACAAAATTCCAGACAAAATTATGAGAGATGTCACCTTTGTGTGTGACGGGCACTTTCACCATTATCTTCGAGTGGTACCCTAGATCCTACAGAAACACCTGCAGATATACTTCAAGTCTAATTAAGGTCGTCCCCTTTACGATCTCTGTATCTCAAGAACGACTATAATAGCCCGTTTAGGAGATTGTGGTAAGCAATAACAGAGTATTTTATGAGAAGTAAGTAAAAATACCTGGAAAAGGGTGTCTCATCAAAATAGATGAGGTGGGAAATTATTTCTGAATGATTTGATCCTCAATGTTTATCCTGAAACCAAGACTCAAAAAAAGTAAATTGGATATGCGAGAGGGCTGTACTTTTGCCACTAACGCCTTGCATCATCTAAAAGAATTCCTTAATTACCTCAACTCCCTTGGACCTATCTTCATGCTTTTAAAATTAAAGGCAATATCCCAATAATGTTATTGCTCTACTTTAATTTGCCTTACCTATGCAAGGGAGTTCAACACCAATTAAAATCACCACGGAATAAAATTATTTTGACTTAGAGTATTGTTTTTACATCACCTGCAGCAGATATGTTGTCTCATATTCCTTGCATACTTATGGTCCTTGCATATTTCCTTTTCTAATTTAAGTGATTATAACTCCCAATGAAAAATTATTTTGAACATTACATATGTGAAGATAATATTGTTCATTGGGAATTATGTGTTGGTCTATATTGATCAGGAAATGAGGTAAATCAATTTGTTTCAAATCTCATACAAACGAAACAAAAAATGTTGCTTACTATTAAATTTTAAATTAAAAGTACCTGCATAACATTTTTTGAAAATAGATCGCTTTTTAACCTGAACAAGGTCGGGACGAGCCGCTAGTTACTAATAATAAAAAACGTCTAGATATATTTATGCATAATTTAAAGCCTAGGTCACTCAAAGAATCTACGTTTTTAATCGAAAATGAATTTTTCAAATAGATGCGACAGTGTGAAAGTCTTAGTCCTGCTTTTGTTTATCTTAAACGGCACACCGCACCTGCAGCTGGGATAATACTATTGGGTGCCATGGCATATATGTAATACATGGTTACCCCTAATATCAAACCACACGACCATGATAGCCTACCGGTACGTTTGAGCCATGCTTCAGTCACATGTGTTAGCCCTTATGATGACAAGGCTCCCAAAAGTCATTTTTTAGCAGGACAATGACCAGTGACTTAGAGCAAGGATGTAGAGGGCTTTCTCTTCCAAATTATCTTCTTCTCTGACCTGTACGCTCTCCTGAGTTATAACCAGGGTTGCCAGATTTAAGAACAGTAAATACGGGACAAACTTCTAGAAGTAATGGGGGGGGGGTATTTTTGAGACGTCTATTCATAATAAGTCTGAAAAATTCAACCGCAACAAAGCATTTAACTTCGCAAAATGTCGCCTATCAAAATATAAAAATCATTTTCATTGCGAATGTTTGACGAAGCATATGCAGAACTATATTTCCAGCATTAGTCAATGAGCAAGGAAGAAGCAACCATACGGCTCCTCATTGTCTGCCACCAAAACAAAAACATACAAACCAAATCAAAACGAAAACAATTTCGATTTTTGCGATTGCTGCCACATAATTTTCTTAGAGCGCATTATGTCATATTTTTTGTTTTGCTTTATTGTTTCCCCACAAA
This sequence comes from Uloborus diversus, assembly GCF_026930045.1. Classification (NCBI taxonomy): domain Eukaryota; kingdom Metazoa; phylum Arthropoda; class Arachnida; order Araneae; family Uloboridae; genus Uloborus; species Uloborus diversus. The sequence goes on from NC_072738.1 coordinate 58,495,162, forward strand.
ATAATGTCTCGTTCTGTAAAATATTGTTATCAGCCAGAATACGGGACTTTAGCCATCCCGTAGTGAAGTTCTCCGGGACGCGGGACAATTTTTCAAAATACGGGACTGTCCCTTGAAATCCGGGAGGCCTGGCAACCCTGGTTATAACACACACGAAGCATATCTGAGATCGTTTGGGTCCGTAACTCAGTAGTTTAACTGAATTAGTAACGCGTTTACAATAACTGTTACGAGACGATGTAAGACATTGTGCGAGACTGTTAAGCTCAATGTTTATCTGTATAGTCCCGTACAATTCCTGTACTTAAACTTCCATTCATTAGGGATTTTTCCACTAGTAAGTGAACACTTTACTTTCATTTTGCAGTCACTTTCATACAATAATTTCGTCCTTACGTTTGTAAAATTTCGTTTCATTCGGACAACGCCTCTTAGGTGCGTCGATCTTTTTTTTTTTTATAAAGCGTAAGGTAAATGCACCAGTAGTGGCCACTTAAGGTTTATATTTTAAAAATAAGGATTCTAGGGGTCCCAGTGGATTCAAACTTGCAGGAGGTAGACCTCAGGCTATAGTGTAGTGGGCAGTTCAAGGAGGAGTAGGTAGAGCATCATGGAAAATTCTTATCAACTATTTCATACGGTCGCCTGGATTGTAGATGTTTTTCAGCTGTCTTCTAACGCTTCTCCGTAACGAGGTATATAAACATTGGGTTGTATTATGAATAGAATAATGCTGAATAATAATATTTTTAGAGCTGTAACCATGTTATGAAATGTGAAAGATCATGTTTGGAATGTTTTGAACTCGAAATAGTTGCTTTTTTGGCTGACAGTTTACCTGGCCACTACTGGTACCAAAAGTTGGGAAATTCAAAAGTGGCTACTGAGTGGCCACTATTGAACCAGGAAGGGTTTTTCATACATCAACTCAATTTCCCTTTTAATAGGTTGTAATCTCTTTACATAAAAACCTCCCTCATTTCTGACATAATATTATTGTGTGATGTAGTAGTGGCCACCCGGTGGCCACTTCTAAACAGCAGTACGGCCACTACTGACTCCTGTACATTATATAATGGCCACTGATGGATCAAATTTGAGGTTTGAAAAAAATTGAACAAATTGACATTCTGGCATTTTTAAAACATGGGACGATTAAGGAAGAGAAGGGCTATAATATGCTCATTGAGTTTCAAATATGGTAATTGATAGTGTATGCCCACAGTTTAAAAAAGCCACAAAATATGCTTCACTGTGACGACTGCTAGTGCGTTTACCTCTTCTATGGACAGGCCCGGATTACTTAACAGGCCCGGATTATTTAACAGGCCATCCTCTAGGCCCATACGCCTTGGACTAGGGGCGCATATCACGGGGGGTGGGGGATTATTAAATAGCTTGTTGGTAATAAAAAAAAAAAAAAAAAAAACAGGAATTAGGCGCGCTAGTACAAAAAGAGGAGAAACATTTTACTAGAAGCGAGAAAGAGATTGCAACCTGCTTGTTGAGCAGGTAACAAAATGAAAGTGAAAGGACATAATGCTTGATCGAAATTATCTCTTTTCTAAGCAAAGCAAATAATTTTTAATTTCTTAGATTTAAACAATCATTTTTTGAAAATACAGATTTTTTTAAGGTAAAACACTTATTAGAAGTGAGTCACACATAGTAAAATTAAAAAAAGTCATGATATATAAAATTCCCAGTTGTAGCACTTGTTTATGGAACAATTTTTTTCTTTAGTAGTCTAAATCATGTCATGTAAGTATGTGTTTTGCAATTTATAATCTATTGATTCATATTTATTTATAACTGCTAACAGTCAGGGACGCCCAAAATTCAAATTTTTGGGAAGGGGGAAATTATCAGTTTACCGGATAAATCTTCAAAGCTTACCAAATAAAAAATAGGAGCATGGTACTAATAGTAGTTTTATAAATTATCTGCGACTAGCAATAATTTAGTAGTTACTAAAATTATGTTTACAATAAATAGCATAAATAATCAGAAAAAAAAATTAAAGTACTTAAAAAATAATTTTCCAGACAATACCAGATATTTACCACCAAAGTTTTATGATTGGTTACAAATAATGTAAATTTCCAAATTTGAGAAATCTGTAACATTTACGGACTTTTAAAAAAATTTACCTTTGAAAATTCGCTGATTTCTGTATTTTATCGATGTACAAAACGTCCGTAATTAATTCTTCAGACCAATTTTATTTTCTAAAATCTTCATTAACTCAAGACATAGCTGAGAATTGATGATAATTTTTATGAGTCACTTGAATCAACACGGATGACTTAAAATTTTTGCATCGAATGCGATCGGCAAAATTAGAAGTCTAAATGTCCTCAACTAGACAAAAAGACATATAAAGAGAGTTTTAAAAAAATGCTAAATATATAATTATAAATGTTCAAAAGGTAAAATCACAAGGAAAATAAAAATTAGCGAGTATTAAAGAAGCGGATGCAATCGGATTTAGAAATGTGTGAAAAATTGGGATTAACACGTAATAGCGTAAAAAATGGCCAAGATGAGTATGTTTAAGCTAATGTGTAGAGTTCGATAATTATGCATGCTCTTGAACTCAAAATCCATGACCAATTGTCAATTTCCATGATTTTTGAGTACTTTTTGCCGAAAATTATGACTTTCCATGACCATTATTGATCATAACCGAAATCTATGATTTTCTAGGTGCATGGACACTAGGATGGTCACAAGGTATATGGGGAAAAACTTTTTTCAACTAATCTTTTGCGGCAACCCCCTCCCCCCTTAAAATGTGCCAGTAGACTAGAAAATGTGATTTGCAAAGTTTTAAGTCATTTCGATAATATCAACAGTGCGGGAAAGAGTCTAAAGTTACAAAAAATAGCAATTTTTAGCAAAAAATCGTAGATTTTCATCTGTAAAACCAAAACTATTTATTCTAGAAACTTTGTTCTGATTTCATTTTATAGGGAATTTTATTCTTTAAGTCTAATTTTTTTTTAAATTCTTGCAAAAATTGATTGAACATTATGCAGGATTTTTCAAATCAAGTCATAGCTATTATCCTCAAAATCACGTAAAAAGAATGAATCATTAAAAAATAATTTGTATTAGTTCTTTTAGTTAATGATTGTAACCCCCTTACAATGCTGAATAATCCGAGTAAAAGCAGCAATGTTATCAGAAATGTATACAGTGAAACCCCGTTACAATGAATACCGATACAACGAAATATCCGATTTAACGAAAGAAATTTTCAGTTCTGATTTGATTTCCATTACGTTGCTTGAATTTCATTACTACTAAAACCTCGTTACAACTAAAAGTTCTGGTAATTCGAAGTTCGTTGTAACAGGATTTCACTGTGCAATAGTTATGTCTCTAAAACTTAAAGCTAAAACAAACAACTGCGTGTAAACTTTTGAAATTAGCTTTAGAGGCCATAAACAAGGAACGTTGTTTTATTCCTCGGTGGTCAGAGCTAAGCAATCGCTTAAAAATCCCAGTCTTGTAAGGATTACCCCCTAGTACCCCCCAGAGAAAGGAAAATTTACGATTTTCTGGAAAATGGTCTGTGTTCTTAGACGGGGACTTGTTAGGGCTTCTGCAGTGCAAAACTGCGTTTTGTGAGTACAGTTGTTACAGAGAAAGTTTTTGTATTTAGCAGATCTACCACATTTTAGAAGTTGATTTAAAAGAATATTTGATTTGCAAAATAGGTACGTCCAATTGAGAAGAGATAAAATGGAGAGAGTGAAGATCTTCTTACGTGAACCACAGATCCCAAGTCACGTGACAGGTTTTAAAGCAAAGCATTGGAAGAAATCAAGTTTCTTTCGCTAGTTTCACTCAAAACGTGTCAACAGTTCATCGCTGTTCTGTCACGTGACTTGGAGTAGCCTCGGTTTTTACTAAGCAAATGATTGGACTTGCTCCCTCCATTTATATTCCTGCTCTAAGGTACGTCCACTAGTCCTCAACCAGATATTTTTCAAGAATTTCAGGATAATTGGTATAGATAAGAAGCAATCCAAAGCAAGTATAGAAGATAGCAAAATAATCTATCCTGGTTAAATTTCAAGTTTTTTTTTTTTTTTTTTTTGAGAAATAAAATCAGCAGCAGCCTAGGGATGACTACAAGCAATTCATTCAACTTTTCCTAACTTATTTGGGTAGTCTTCTCCCAAACAGCGTTACTTTTAGAGTACCTGGCGCTATTCATCTCACCATATGGATGACTATGGCCATATGAGGTAGTGAGAAGCAAAGGGATGTAAGTGAACTTTTTAAAGTTCTTTATAAAACGCGTTTACAGTTTAGATCCTAGGCTTTCACTAATTTTTTTTCTAAATCATGCTACATAACAGCCCCTACCAGAGCTACTAGTAACATCTCTTGCACCTCAGCAGAGTAGAGTTTCCTCTATTATTTGTCAGATTATCTCCAAAATTTTAATTCTGTCAATTACATCCCTTTGCTTCTCACTGCCTCATAAAATCTTTAAAAATATATCTTTTCATGGGTCAGATTTCTTTAATCCATTTAGAGATAAAAGGTATTGAAGATATTTGGTTGTTTATCATCAATATTTACGGAAAAGTATCGTTTATTTTCTGCGATCCAGCTTTGGCCCCCAACCAAGATCTATAGTTAGTAAAATCCTTGGTTCAATGCTAGAGCATTTATGAAGATGATGTAGGCACAGAACCAAATAAAATAACTAGCCATCTGTGGTCTTGAACTCAGAGAAAGTTGCATTTCTCTTTTTTGATGATACTTTAAGATAAAAAAAAAAATAAATAAAAAAAGAAAGATCAAAACAAGGGAGGCTGCAAAATTAAAATCTGAAGTAGGATATAGTGAAGATGACTGTGATGGTAGGGATACGAAAGTACAGCTCAATCTGAACGAAACTTAGTTTCTTGGACAAAGTTGATTTTTTCATTTCTTCTCCAACTATTTAAAAGATTCAATTTTTTTTAAAGAGATTCGTAATCGATACAAAGTTTTTAAATACTGATCTTGATGAATAGTGTAGAAATCATATGATATTAAAACTAAAAAGATAATTAACAGTTTAAGGATTGTCAATGTCACAGCTGAAAGAGGTGTAAAACTAATATCTAACTAAATTGTTCCTATTACAAGTTATGTCTGAATGCAGGCACATTTTTCCACATTCATCAAAATCTACCATATCGAAGCCATCACCACTTTAATTTGTCAATGAAAAGTAATAACATAATGATGTATGTCTTTTCAGTTTATGTCATGTAACAGTGTAAGTAATAAAATGCATTAGATTTTTTTTTTCTTTTTTGTAGTTTAAACTCTTTGCTTTCTCTTCTAAACAGCTTAGTTCCTTTATTTTAAATTAGCAATTTGTTGCATTTAATTTTTAAAATACCTCCAAATGAAGTCTTTTTAATGGATTAATTAAAATTAACAAAGAGCAAATAAATGCAATTGAACATTGTAATGCTTTTAGGTCTTTGCATGAAAATTCCTTATTGATGATATCTTCCATGACCTGACCTGAATAATGCCAAGAACCATTCTGTAACTTTTATTTAAAAAAATTCATAAAACATCTCAACACGAGAATAAATTTCCTATAAAGTGAGACCAGTACGAAGTTTCTAGGATGAAAAGTTTTGGTTTTAAAGAGGAAAAACTACGATTTTTTGCTAAAAATCGCTATTTTTCGTAATTTTAGCCTCTTTGCGGCACGTGTTAATATTATCGGATTAAGCTGAAACTTTGCAAATCATGTTTTATAGTCCATTGGCACATTTTAGCGGGGTGCCGCCGAAGAAATTCGAAAATCGATTTTTTGTGACCACCCTAATGGACACCCTGTCTTTAGTAGTATTGAAAACTTGTGCGACCAATTTCCTATATCCATTTTACATTGAATTGTGTACTTACTATTTTCTTATGAACTAGTGGTACCAGCACGGATTTGCCCATAGTAGAAAAATTGAAAGGTCTTTTGGTTCGCCTATGTATTTACAAATAATGTATGGTGACTTTCTCGCTAATTGGCTTGCCCATGTTACGGCTCTACGTTATAATAACTTGGTAATTTACTCGTCCATCTTATAATTTTGCTCGGGAAAATGTTCCTAAAATTGGAATAGAAAACGAACAAAATCGAATTTTCGAAAAATCGCTTCGAGGTGCACACCACCATGTTACAAACTAACTTCGTGTCGAATTTCATGAAAATCGGCCGAACGGTCTAGGCTCTATGCGTGTCACAGACATCCAGACAGACAGAGATCCAGATATACAGACAGACTTTTAGCTTTTTCATTAGTAAAGATGATTTCGTAGTGATAATAATTATTCAGTTCATACTTACCAAAGTTCATATGTAGAATACTTATATAAGTACATTCATTTTCTTTTACTTTATTTTTTACATTAGCGTACAAAAAATAAATTCAAATTTCCTATTAAAAACTTTTTATTTTATCCTAAGTACGTATGTACTTTGAAGAAAGAAATGTACAATAAAAATGTGATTAATATATTGGTACTTAATGTAACTATCATACTGAATCAATTTTATACATCAGTTTTTTGAATTTAAAGTGAGTAATGTGAATTCTAAAGAAAGGATGTCAGATGGCCACTACTGACTCATGCATGTGGCCACGACTGAAAATCTCACATTTTGGAGTGGCCACTATTGGATCAAATTTGAAGTTTGGGAAAAAATGGATAAAAAATTGAAAAAATTGAAATTCTGGAACTTTTAGAAAATGGGACGATGTAGGAATAGTTGGGCTGTAATACGTTCATAGAGCTAAAAAATTGGAATTAATAATGTAGACCCACAGTTTAAAAAAGACATAAAATATGCTTAACTGTGGCCACTACTGGTGCATTACCTTATATTAAGTAAAATGCGATGAATCCAAAAGTTTTCTTTAATACATATATAATTATAACCATAAATATGAGATGGATAAATTTTCACTAGCTGTTCCGACCACGAGATGATTGCTCAATGCTCACGGACCATTATTGGTCCCCAGACCACGGGTTAAGAAGCACTATTCTAGGGGACGTGATATCAGCAAAGGAAGAACTCGAGGAAATCGAAAATAAAACGGATGCCGAAAATTGTATTAATGTACCAAACGAGAAGCAAAATAAAGCACATCCAAAGAAACAAAAATGTTCACGTATTTGAAAAATATAAATTAATTGCAATAAATTAACGAGTAACATATGGCTTCTACCTTTCATTCTTTAATCTTTATTTACAATTTATTTTAATACCTTGTTTCATTTCATCTGTCAACGTTTATAGTTATTGTAATATTTATGACAGTAAAACAAAGCAATGTAAAAGCAGAGCTTAAAAAGCTACAAAACAAATGGAGAAATTCAAAGGAAATTGTAAATGTTTTAATAAATTCAAAGCACAGTAATCCCCCTTTCTCTGCATCGTTTTTACATAGCTAAAATATGGCATTAAAAAGTTTGAGATTTTCACCGTTGTAACTTGAGCTTCAAAACCATTAATTTTCTCATCGGCCTCACATTAACATCATTTTTCAACACAGAAAGTTAAATGATGCAATTCATTAGAAATGACAATGGAAAAAATATTTAAATCTATGCTATTAAGATGTGAGTATTAATCTGAGATGGGGGTATTAAGTGATGAGAGCAAATCGTTTTTTTATTTTTGTTTTGGGAATCATTAAAGGGGTTTTATTTTCTTTTAATATATACTACTTACTTTAATTTTTTTTGTAGATAAATGTAAATCATGATATTATCGACGAAATTACTTCATGATACACAAAAGTAACTGATTCTGACTAGAAAAGTAAACATAAAAACTGATGGAAAACGGACAAATCACATGAAAAAAAAAATCCATTGGTATTAAGCAAAACTGAGAAAAATTTTCCACATTTCTTTTAGAAAATCTTTTCTCACTATTTTTTTTACCCAAATCCCCCTCCCAGAAAGTACATTATAATTGCGCTAGTGCTTTTTAGAATTTAATAACGACACAAAATAAAAATTTTAATTCAAACAAATAGGAAGTACGCTTTGAATAAGAAGTTCGCTCAGAACTAAGGGAGTATCATTTCACATGTACCAAGAGATATTTAGAAACATTAATTATCTCCTCGTCCGAAAATTTTTATGTACGAACACAAAATATATCTTTTTTAAATAAAAGAATGGGAAAACGATTGCATATTCAAGTTATCACAAGTTGTTTCTTTTAAGCAATAAAGGAGATGATCTTTCTACGACCTCTGCCTGGTGTAAGGAGTGTACATATACCACGTTAAAAATTTTCTAATAGCGTAAGCCATACACTACACTGTAAAAAGATTCCAAAACGTTACTGAGTATTTCAGGCTTACGTTTCAAGATGTCAATAGTTTTTATCCACTTCTTTGAAAAGTCAACTATTATTGTCAAAACGTTTCCTGAATTGCTACAAATTGCACGAATGCAGACTTTTCACTGTTTTAGCTCCCAGTTTAAAGATTAACAGAGCGCATTTATAAAGTGTATCAGCGTCAAACCGCTTTATACCCGTCCGGACTGATTACGCCTCCAAAAGGAACGAATAAGGCTGTGGGCTACGTGGCTTTGCAAGGATTGGTGGCGGATGAAATACACTATACTAACTTGTAATTCTGTCTTTGCTTTGGCCATGTTTGCAATACTGCTTTAGGAACTTCCGAAATAAGTCAGGAAGATGCCAAGCTATTATATTATACTATCTTAAGTTTACTCTAATTTTCCAGAGACACGACTGGCTTTAAACGGGAATATTTCTGCATTTTAGTGGAAAACGTTGTTTGATTTTGCAAGATATGTTACTGGCAGAAATTGAGCACATTATTATTTTCCAGAAACATTTCTGAATCGTTGTTACAGTTTAAAGCTGAGATGCTGATCTAAAATTTGGAAAAATAATTAATAATTTTTAATAAATATGAAATTTAGAAATGTTTTTCCCGGTACTTTGAATTTTAGGACTGTAGCTTCTCTAAAGAATGAGGAGAATCAAAGCACTTTGCAAAAAAAAAAAAGTACAGTAGAACTCCAATTATACCCGATTCCAAGCAACCGAACCGCTTTCAGAATTTTAGAGGAGAAAAATATGTTCGAAGAAAAGTGAACTGACCTATACATTTTGCTTGTAAATGTTAAAAACGAACCAGTTTGTTTGTTTGGTAATTAATGTAGCTCCGTTATGAAAGAATATTATTTAAAGCGGTATTATGGCGTCTAACACAAATCCACAGTTGACGTAATCCAGCAACAATTCTGAATAGATAAAGTGCCAAATTTGAAGTCAAAATTAGAAAATCATCAATCTTTGTATTTCTGGCACAGAATGCGAAAAAGAATGAAATTAGTATTTCTTCTGAACAAAATGCTAAAAAAATCAAACAGATGGTGGGCTTGTAAAGCATTGCTTTTATTTAAAAGCTGAAATTTCATGCCCTCCTCCTTTCCCCAAAGCACTTGCTTTCAGAAGCTTGCTTATCTAGGGTTACTGCTTCTAGAAGAATCTAAACACTTGTTTAGGATATTGAACACCCACTAAAGATTTACCTTTCAAGTTTTTTTCATTTAGAAACTGCTCTTCAAACAACTAGTTCCTTCCCCATCATTTTTAGCATGCATAGATTAATTAATTCAATTAGACCCTTTCTTCTGAAAAAATTCCAAAAATCCAAATTTTGTTTAACCTAATGGGGTCCGGTTCCAATTGATTCGGACACTACCGTACACTGTTCATCATGATCCCAAAATATGAATACACAAAGTTTACTTTTATTTAAATCAAATAATTATTTACTTTTATTGCTCTTATTACAATCAATTTATTTATTTACTTTTATTACTTTTATTACAATAAATATTACACAATACAAACCTCTTGCAACCAACAACATTTCCGAACGCATCACATACTATCGACACGCACAGCCGCTTTAAACTTTTCAAAGTCGAAAAATACACACTGCTAAACTTTCTCCGAGTTTATCTGAAAACTGCGTGCAACACAAAGAGCAATATGTTACTCGAAAGCTCCAATTTGAAAGGAAGTTTCAATTTGGAATGAAAGCTACGTTACGTGTAGAATATTTATGTATTATCCGCTCGTTGGCGACTACTGGACCAAGAAATTTCTTCCTCATTCTTATTTCTTGCTCATATTTCTTGTTGAAGAAAGATGTCAAAAGGCAACAAATCGTACCCGTTGTAGTGACTGAAATTTATAGTTTTCTCTCTCCGAATAAGAAAAGTGCTCTTTTAGATAAATGAGATTTTTCAAAGTGAAGTCCTACGGGAAAAGTACTTTTTCATATCATTTATTCTTCATCGGTTAAAGTAACGGAAAGACGCAGGGATTTAAAGGGATAATGCTCTAGGTGTGGATGATACATCAATTTGACACTGGGTGTTGTTGAATTACAAGAAAAGCAATAAGCTTCAAAGTGTAAATAAATTACTTTTCTGTTAAATTGTTTCTTCTCATTTTTCTCGATACCCGTGAAAACTGGTGCTGCCAGAGTTTAGGATTTCCCCCTGAATCTTTGGTTTTCAACAGAGATCTTGGGATTTTAGGATTCTGTTTGAAGTTTTTCGAGTTTTGAGTTCATTCATGGAAAAAGCTAAAATACATTTATTAAATAATTTTACCGATAAAACATAAGATTCTCCGCGATATATAATTTTTCGGCTAAAAAGTTTAAAATGAAAATGCTTAATTTTTTTAAACGGTACCTTGCAGGTATAAAAGAAAAAAAAATAATAATGATTCAACCTTAAATGTTATAGGGCAGTAAAAAAAAAAAAAAAAAAAAAGAAAGAAAAAAAAATCTGGAAAATAATGAGCATCTACACGAAAAAAAATCCGAAACGTTACTGAATATTTCCGTGTGACATTTCGGGATTTCAATGATTTTAATCCACTTACTGGAAAAATCAAGTATCATTGTCAGAAGTTTCTTGAATTGCTGCAAGTCGCACGAATACAGACTTCCCACTGCTGTGAAAAATAGCTCCCAGTTTGAAGATTAACCGAGCGTATTTATAAAGTGTATCGGCTTTAGTTCGACTGCGGCCTGTCTCAGACAGATAAGGCGCCCAAAGGGCGCAAATCAGTCTATGGACTAGGTAGCTTTGAAAGGATTCTTGATATTTACTATGCAGTTTTGTCTTAGCTTTGGTCATGTTTTGCAATGTTGCTTTTGGAGCTATTCTGAAAACGCTGGAAGGTGCCAATATTATACCTAGTTTACATAGTACATTATAATTATTTTACTCTAAAATTCCAGTGACGCGGCTGGCTTTAAACGGGAAGATTTCTGAATATTTCAGGAAGGTTACTGGTTTTTGTAAGATATGTTACTGGAAGAAATTGGGCACGTCAGCTGCCTATTATTTTCCAGGAGCGGTTCTGAATCGTTTTTACAGTGTAATCAGCCCAATTTCTGCCAATATTATATCTAGCAGAAAACAGGAGGTTTCCCCCTACAAAAATAGTAGCCTTCCCGATCAATGCCATTCATGTCCCTCGGAAAACTCACGAACCTTCAGTGAAAACATATATAGGGGTCATTCTTCAAAAAGTCTAACTTTTCTGTCACACGCCTTTTACAAAAAGAAAAAAATAAAAGGAACAATTCATTTAACAATGCTTTTTAATTTTATCAAAAAATATATCTATTTAAACCTGCCAACATTTTTTTTTTAAAATTTTTATTTTAGTATATTTTTGGATTACAACATGTGAATTCTCATTTCCGTGGCATGTCACACACCTTGTCTAACTGGTTATGTTGCTTAATAACTTGTTTAATTAAAAGTATATACTTATTTATTTATTATTCCTTTCACAAGTGTCTCAAATACTAATTATTTAAGTGTATTTAATTGTTTAACATTATGTTTTAGTTTTGTTTAGGTAGGATAAGGAGTCATGTCACACAATAAGTTCTCACCTCCGTTACCTAAACACAAAATGCCATCCCTCATTGACACTTGGCAGTAATGACATCAAATTTTATTTTCTTGATACAAGGGATCCCCCTTGTTCATTTTTAGCTATAAAAAAAGTTGTGAGATTTTTGTCGAAAAACAAGAAGATGGATTTTGTTCTAAAAACTAAGTGAATTTATTGTGACTTCTCATCTCCGTGAACTTGAATTTCAGGGATGCTAATTTATGTTAAAAAAGAAGTGAACATGTTTTCATATGCTTAACATGTGGAAATTGTAGCAACGAAGAAACAAAATATTTCCTTGAAAAATGTATCAATTAGGCCTATATTAATGGAAAATTCCTCAGCTCCGTGACAGATCTTATCACTGTCAATATTTTTGAGGTGAAAATAAATGATGGAGGGGAGATACATCAATAATAGGCATTCTACCAAAATTATAAATTGCCGGTATATTCTCAAATGTACTAAATACTATTTTTAATACACATTTGAACTAAAAGGATAATTGCAATTTAAGCCGTACTTTAATGAGGAGAACTTAATGTTAGATTCCCACTAATCATTAAAATAGCTCAATGTTTACACAATTAACAATATTACTACTTTGATATTAAATTGGTCTCGATTTTCAAACATAAAAAAAAAAAAAATTCCCTTTTTTTTTCATTTCCGTGAACAAGGCATTTATTTATTTTTTTCATTTAAGAGTAAAATAATTGAAACTTAGCTAGGCTATTGTTTATGTTAACTTCCAGTTGGTAACACTTTCATTTAAATATTAAAAAAATGAAAACAAAAGGCTCCGAAATTGAAAAATATTTGCGTTCAAAAGTTACGTTTTCTGGAAAATGACCCATACGTATGTAGTAAGAGCTTGACAGATTCCAGGTTTGCCGTGATAGTTCCTGAAGCAAATATGGCCGAAGTTAAGACGGAGTTACAAGCAATTAAATTATTTTATTTTTTTCTTCTTTTTAAAAGCGGTTAAAGATTTTTTTTAAGGAAAAAATTATAAGCTGCTTTGTTTGTTGGTGCTACTACTTTATTTGTTTCTTTATTTATTTTTTACGCATCTATTTTTTCAGATGAGCGAGGTATGCTTCTATTTCTAGAAATCAGCTTAAAATAAAATGTTAAAAAGTTACGTTTGGAATTATTTGCGATTTTTTGAGAGTATTGATCAGGTACTAGAAAGTCGATATTTGTAAAAAGGAAAATAGGCTCGTTTAGCTCTGGAAGAAACTTCTTGTTTAAGAAATTGTTCCGAAGGCGTAGTTATTGAGCGATCAATTTTATTATTAGTTATCACAATTTATTACTTAATTATTTTAGAGATTTATATAACTGATCAACTATTACAGTATCAATTACAAAAAAAAAAAAGTGAATTAGACTTCTTGTTTTCTTGATCTTGAGATTTTTCGTCGGCATTGTGAATTTTATGTGCTCAATCTCGGTTTTTGCTAAAAATACTACACTTGGAGGTGTGATATTTCCATTTAGAATTGTTGCACTATTTCACGCAAGTTCCTATCTTATTTTTTTATAACATTGAAAATGTTTTATACAACGGTGTTTGGAATTTTTTTATGAACAGTTTTTCAAATTTTTTGACTTTTCAAAAACTTTATTTGTTATTGTTATTTATTAAACAAAATTTAGTCATTTATTTTTGCACCACGTTGGAATTGAACCTGCGAAATTTTGAATATAAAGCATATATCTCACCTCTTGGCCTCTGACAAATATCTTTAAAAATGAATTATAAGGACTTTACACATCTAAATAAAAATAAAACATTTTTAGTTAAACTTTTAACCATATACTTTCTAATAATTTTTTTGTTGTCCTTCCTTAAAGGAATATTGCTGGTTCAATGTGAAGCATTTTCAATGCACGTGAGTACACTGTAAAAAATTTCCGAAACGTTACTGGTTATTTCCGTGGAACGTCTCGCGATTTCACACGTTTTCACCTATTTCCCCGTAAAAACAAGTATCTTCACAAAAAAGTTTCCTGAATCGCTACAAGTTGCACGCGTGCAGACTTTTCACTGTTGTGGAAAATATTTTTAGCAACCAGTTTAAAGATTGAATGAGCGTGTTTATTAAGTGCATCGGCTTAAGATTGCTTGCGGCCTGTCCAGATTGACTAAGCTCCCAACGAGAGCGAAAATGGCAATGGATAGCTACAGCGTCGCAAGGCAGGAATTGCAGGCAAGAGATATGCTTGGTTTCTTCTTGCATAGCTGTGGTCGCTCTGATTTTTTTGGAGCCATCTTGGTAAATTAGGAAGGTTCTAATCAATTGTACTAAACCTACTTAATTTTTCTAAAGATTCTAGAGATATGACTGACTTTAACAGGGCAGATTTCGCACGTCTTCATAAAGTTTCGAGGTTAATTTCAGAAAGGTTACTGACTTTCAGCGGAAAGTGTTCCTGATTTTTCCAAGATATGTTACTGGAAGAAATTGGGCACATCAGCTGCCCATTATTTTCCAGGAACGTTTCTGAATCGTTTTTACAGTGTAACTCTAGAAAATCTATCACCTGTAACATTTTTAAATGAAAGATCTCATTCAAATGTGCGAGTTCAACGTAAGGGTTAAAATATGAAAGATTCTCTGATGAACTGATTATTAATTAAAATTACATTGTCGTTCTTTACACCAAGACAAAGGTGTTGCGTATGAGCCTTTACAGTATACTTTTGGAAAGTCTCCTTATGTTCATCCTATGAAGTATTGTGCCTTTAGTCTGCTGAAAAAAGTTCTGTCTAAACGCAATCCCATAAATATTGATAACTTAACAAGGCTTTGGTAAAGGAACGGCGAACGAAATACCTCCAGAAATGTTGCGCAAAACCATTCCATGATTGAAAGCAGGATGTAGACTTATACTGCAAAAACAAGGTGAACAGAGTGACGCGTGTATAAATAGTCTTTACAAATATAAAAAACTTAAGGCCTGTACCGACCTTGTTTCGGTTTTAAAAAACTATATATTTTAAATAAATATCATGCAGGTACTTTTTATTTTAAAATTTAATAATAAGCAACATTTTTTATTTCGTTTTCCTGGGATTTGAAACAAGTTTATTTACCTAATTTCCTGATCAAGAGAGACCGATACATAATCCCCCGTGAACAAAACAATCTTTCCGTACGTAACGTTGTACTACATATCGTATAGTTGTACGTTTGGACTTCAGAATTGATGATGGTGACGGCGTAAGAAATTTTCATTGAAAATTGTGATCACTTAAATTGGAAAATTAATTATGCAGGTACCATGGGAATGAAAATGAGCCAACGAATATGTTGCTGGTGCTGTAAGAACAATAATGTCAATCATATTATTATATAGTAATTTTAATTGGGGTCTAATTTTATTGCATAGGTCATGCAAATTAAAACTGAGCAATAAAATGTATTTGGCTATCGCCTTTGGTTTTTATAGCATAAAGTTAACTCCTGAGGAGTTAAGGGAGTGAAGCTATTAATGTGCATGATGCACAGCGTTTTTGGCAAAACTATTGTTCTCCCGTACATCCACGCGTAATTTTTTTGACAGGAGTCTTGGTTTCAGGATAAACATTCAGGATCAAAACATTTAGAGCGAATTTCCCAATTCATCTATTCTGATAAGATATCCTGTACTATGAGTTTTTCTGCTTCTTTCTTGCAGTAAATTACTCTAGTATTACCACCATCTCCTAAACTGGCTCCTATAGTTTTTCTGAAGATACAGAGATTGTAAAGGGCTCCTAAGAGGAGACGACTTTAATCAGGCTTGAAGTATATTTGCACGCGTTTCTCTAGGGCACCACATGAAAAGTTTGGTGAAAGAAACCGTCAGATACAAATGTGACACGTCTCATAATTTTGTCTGAACCTTTTTGGCCTTTCAGGGTTTATCTACGCCTTTTATAACCAAACGGTGACTCATCGAACATTTGTCCTACATTATGAGCCATCCTCTTGAAGAAGTTCTCCCAGTTGTCCGTTTTTTCTTGTGGAAAATGCAGAGAATTTCTGGAGAAGATATTGAAAGTAGTTTAAATGTGGAACGGTAAGTTTTTCTACCACTAATTCCAGCAGTTCTGTAAGAAAAAAAAAATAATAATTTGAATTCTGAAATTTTGAATTCAAATTATGTGTTTCGCAATCACGCGTTGCGACAGGACCCTACTCATTAGTTACTACTCCACTCGTTTCGTTTGTTTCTAGAAACGGTTCCTGCCCCTCCACTTGGGTGATTCCGTGTGCATAGTTGTGTATTTGTAGGCTTGTGTGTGTGCGTAAACCTGTGTGTATGCACGTTGGCGTGCGTGTATGTGTGTAAAGGCGCTTGTGTGTATGTGTGTGTATGAGCTTGCGTATGTGTAGGACATGGACGCCACCCACCAGGAGCAGCGGCTACCAGGGGACAGTGCACAGGACCAAAGGAGACGCGCCGCCCGAGCCGCGCCTGCAGAGGATGGTGGGGTTGAAAAAGGAACCGGACATCAAGGACGGCTAAATGAAAACAATTAGTAATCGTGATTGCTCAAATAAAAAAAAATCGCAAAAGCCTTCTGATCGATTTTTGACTACTGTTGCATTTATTGAGTTTTCCAGTTCCACAGGGTATGCCGAAAAAAAGTAATTTGTGTTCTTGGTTTTCATGTTAATTGTGATCTTGTTTTTATAGAATGGTTTTCTTTGATTCTCTGTGGCAATTGCAATCAAAAGTCCCCAAGTGAGTTTCCACTTCTTTGACAAATTTTGTCTTATATTTAAATTAGGCTTCCGTTTATACACTGTAAAAACAATTCAGAAACGTTCTTAGAAAATAATGTTAAGCTGATGTGCCCAATTTCTCAAAGGAGCGTGTTTTGCCAAAATCAAAAATATTTTCTGCTAAAATCCAGTAACCTTCCTGAAATTATCCTGGATTATTTCGGAAGAATTCCGTTACCTACCCGGTTAATGCCAGTCGTGTTATCTGGATTACAAGTAGGTGTAATTAAACAGATTCACACCTTCCTGCTTCGCCAGAAGAACTCCGAAAATGTTTTATTAATTCAGGAATTGAAAAATAAAATATAATTAAAAATGTGAGCAAAACTTATATATTAACTGCGCGTATTATGCATCATAAAGCATTACACTGTATATATATATATATATATATATATATATATATATATATATATATATAAAAACAGAAACGTTCCTGGAAAATAATGGGCAGCTGACCGTGCCTAATTTCTACCAATAACATATCTTGCAAAATCCAGGAACTTTTCCGCTAAAATTCAGTAACTTTAATGAAATTATCCTGAAAATTTCAGAAACCTTCCCGTCTATTGCCAGCCGTGTCTCTGGAAACTCAACTCAGACTTTGGAAGGCTTAATATAATGACTTGCACCTCCCTGATTTAACAAGGAAGTTCACAAAGCAGAATAATACACGCGGCCAAAGCTACGACAGAACTGCACGTATGTACAGTCATAGAAAAAAAAACGAAACACTTTTAATTATTCGGCCATTATACATGCTAGAAAGGAAAGAAAGGTGTCATCCGACTTGGTTTAAAGTCTTCTTTAAAACTACGCAGGTAAAATTTTGATAAGGGACCATATACAAAGCAAAATGAGCACCAACTCTTGATTTTCAAATGGGAACCCCTAATTTTTGCTACATAATTACGTTAAGACCGTAGAATATAGCCAGTATACGAAATTTCACTGTATTCCGTGCAGTAGAACAGGAGTTATTAACAAAAAACGTTTTAGGGACCGTCTGCACATTGAAAACGCTTCTTTCACGGTCACGGCTTAAATGGAATGTAAACAAAGAAAAAATCGAGATTATCCAGCTCAATTCATGATTTTTTGAAGTTCTCTTCGATACTTTTTAGCCGATTATGTTGCGGCAAAAAGCGATTTAAGGTCTTTTTTTTTTTTTTTGAAAAAGAAAAGTTAAAATATTTACTGATTTTTGTTTATCTGGATTAACCTAAAAGAAAGATGTATGGGGTTTGGCTCGTCCGTCGGATAGATCATTGTTTAGTAAATCGAATAATGAAAAATTAAAAGTAATGGAACTTTTTGCCTTTTCTAATATGAACCTATTGGATTGCTTATATTAACATTCAGCAAATTAGCCTTAGAAATGTAAATATCCAACCTTATACCTAGAAAGATGATGTGAATATGTTTGATAAATGTATTGCGTCTATGTTGCAGGTTAACTTTGGAATGAATAGAAGGTCTTTAGATGTACAATGAAATTGCGCGTTTCTAATTTCGCAGAACATCGGCAGAAGTTAGGGTCATCGCACACAAAAATATAAAAAATATACCGCACAACGTGGGAAGACGCAGCATTAAATAGATGGGAGACTCGAGCGAAGCAAGGTCAATTTATTCCGTGAAAATTTGCTCTAAATACATAAAATGAACGAAGTATCAATCTAAAAAATAAAACAGAAGCAGGAGAATATAAATACCCGTTAATGAGCAAACTGATCATACTCGAACTTTATTTGGGAAATATTGGGTTATTTGAATTAACACAGTGGACAAACACAGTAATTGTTCTAGCGGCTTTTTTGTAATCAAAAAAAGAGAATGTGTTTTAAATCCAAATTTGATGCGAAAGATCATAATGCGTGGTATTATTTAAAAAGCATAACACAATCGGCGGTTTTAGTTAAACATGTAATGGCTCATAAAAGCAATTTAGGAAAGTAATTTCCCAATGCTGTTTCTAGCAACGAGATTCGAGATGGTCCAACCCGTAATTAAAAAGAGACAAAAGTAATTTTAGCTCAAACCAAGGTGAACCGAAATCTGACTTCTTGTCATTTCTCCGATCTTGTAAGATTGCTAACAAAACCTCGCATTATTTGATTTTGTTTCGCGATCTATATACCTGCAAACTAATATTTTCTCTGGTATCAGGCTGGCGCACCTATAGCAATACTATACGCGGCATACCCGACAGGCGGGTTGATCTATCCACAGGCTACAATTTCGTCCTCATGATAGATTTCTCAGACTGGGATCGGAACAAATCCCGTGGGATGCAGAAGTTGAGGTTTGAAGCTGAGGTTTTGAATAAACTGGTAGGTAAAGTAAATTTATCTGCTGTATGTTTACGGCATCTCACTGGTCAGATAAATTTTCTTCATCCACCAGTTTTTAGGCACTCTTCGCTTCAATGACATGACACCTGCTTCATTGTTAGGTTAAACCTAGTTCAGGGCTGTTGAACTCATTTTTAGGACCCACAGCAACCACCGAATGGAATTACCAAACCCTAATTGCATCGCAGTTAAAACGCGGGACGCATTCAGTCCGCGAAGCCGGTCCGTGGGGCCCCTTGTTTGCGTAAAGAGTAAGATCAGAAAGTAAAAATAGTTCCAGTGGCATAACGTTGGAGCCGAATATCCAGATATTGGATTCTGAAAAACATGCATATAATAAGATAGGCATTTATAATTGATAACAATAATTTATTATAACTTTCTTTCTTTGTCGATATTTTTCCATGTTATTCAAAAAAGAAGAAAATAATTTGAAATTTTATCTTTGTCTTGCGGGAATGATTTTAATGTGAAATGCACCGACAATGACTGAGAAAGTAAATAGAAAAATAGTATTTAAATTATAATTAAGAATAGACGAAAACTCAACTTAATCTAACACCCAAATTAATGTTTTGTTAAATCTTTGACGAATTCAAAAAAAAAAAAAAGTTCACAATTAGCCACAACAATTACTTTGCGTGCAGAATTCGGGCTCAAAACATGCGGCCCACTACTGCGACCGACATTTCCTTTCCTACATCTTAACACATTGAAAATTATTCAAACACTATACAAAATAATAATAATAATAATAATAATAATAATAATTCCTGAAAACCAGTAAACTTATCTAAGAGCAAATATTACTTTTTGACCCATCTGGATACTGTTAAAGGCGAAACTTCACACTGTCGGCTATTTTTCGAGAACTTTTTCCCGATTTAGGGAAGGCAATAATTTTTCCTGTTAGTAAATTATCACCGGAAAGAGCAATTAATTCTACACTGTCTATTGCAACATGACTAGCAAGACAATGAGGTTTTGTTGTATTTTTCTGTGAAAAAGTTGTGCATGTTTATTTATTTATTTTTTGAGTTATTGTTTTACAAAAGGCAATGACTAAACGAAAAAAAAAAAAAAAAAAAAAAAAAAAAAAAAAAAAAAAACAGAAGTATTTTAAGTGTAGCTTTTAATTTAAAAAGTTCTATAAAATATTCTTTTATTAGACAATGAAGTAGTGTTTCGCATTATTTACACATTGACGTCTGAACGATATCCACAAAAAACTGACGGTTGCAATATTGTGTTGTTCTTCTGCAGAGACAGCGAATAAATTTATGCATTTAAAAAATTCATAGACGTAACTCTAATGTAGAAAAACCACGTTATAATTGGTTTGCTTGTTTTGTTGAACAAATTTTTTTCTTTTTTTACGAAGAAACCAACTTTTATAATTTCTGTTTTAAAAAAGTATACGGCCCCCTAAAGTAGGAAAAAATGAATTTTTTGCATAGCGCAAAAACTACTGAATATTTGGAGCTCAAATTTTGGATTCCCACATAAAAGCTCTTCCAGATTGTTTTTCTGTTAAAATTTAGTATGGTTTCAGATCATATTTTTTTCAACAAATATTAAAATAATTCATTAAAAAACTAAAATTTCATTTTAGGTGTTGTAAATTATGTTTTTATTATAGGGTCGGTTCATATTTTGATATAAAAAAACAATCTTTGCCGTGCCTAATATAGTTTTTGTGTTATTAGTAAAAATATCAAAATACGTTTTAACATTACGAGAGGAATTTTTCAAAACTTGATTCTGAAATAACGGCTGGATCGAATAAAACAAAACTTTGCATACAAAGTTAAAAAAGAATGCTGATCACAAATATGTGATAAAAAAAGGGGGTTCTTATTGAAAAATTTGAAGTTGATGCTCGTTTTAATATGAAGACGACCCCTTAACAACAATTTTTTACCATAATTATGTAGAACTTTTCATTTCTGAAGCAATGACACCTTACACGTGTCTCTAGTGTCAATAGTCTTTGAATACGATCGAGTGTTTCGTTTTTTTTTTCTATGACTGTACCAGTAATTTTACTCGCCCGCAACTCTTGCACCGCTATGTAGTCCAAGGACTTATTCGCTCCCTTAGGTAGCTTACTCAGTCAGGACAGGCTGTGTTTGAACAGTAGCCGATACACTTTATAAATACGATCAATTAATCTTTAAACTGGGAGTTAAAAATCTTGTTTTCAAAAGTGAGAAGTCCGCATTTGTGCAGTTCGTAGCAATTCAGGAAACTTTTCGACAATTTTACTTGATTTTTCCAAGAAGTAGATAAAAACCATTGAAATTGCTAAACGTAACATGGAAATACTCAGTAACGTTTCGATTTTTTTTTTTTTTTACTGTGTACATTCACGGAAAACATTTAGGAGGCTTTCATAACACTTTGAAGGGGGAGGGTGGTAAGTCAAATTAAGACAGTTTGAAACAAAGGACAGGTAGGGAGTAGCTAGAAGTATGACTTTGCACACTTTGCGATTGAAGTAAAATTCTTTTCATAGCGCGATACGCTTGCAAACTATTGTATCTCATGTGATAAGAGGGAGTGGGTTGCGGGAAGTGTGATAGTTTGTTGCAAATGGGGAGGGTATGGTATACATGTTGAAAAGAAAGACATAATTTTCCAATGCAAGCTTTTTGGATTCACACTATGGATACAACAGCCCCTTAGATTACATTCACAAATTGTAAATAATAACAACACTTATTTTAAACTATTTTATGCATCGATATTTTTCACCTAAGCAGTTACAAGATTCAACATTCTTGGAAATGCTTTACAAAGAACACGGTAATCAATGTAAATAAATCTTTTATTCCAAAAACGAAAAGGGGAAAAAAAAGAAGCTCATCTGATCTTCCTAATATTTTATGGGTGAAATGTATGAAAAGAAGGTAGGAAGAAAAAGAAAAGAACTGGCGAAGTTAAGTTCAAAACAAGATAAATCGTTCACTTTTCTGACCGTCTCACAACTGCTTTAACATACTTTCTCTCTAACCTCTTAACTTTTTCTGTTGTGATGTTATGTAGTTCTAGGAATACATCTTAAAAAGAATATTGAACGGATAGATTTAAAATATAAAAAAAAAATGTTTTCTGCACTTAGGAATTTAGTGTTATTCCGTTTTGCTTTTACGTTAGTTTTTTTCTCTTTGACTTTTTGAAGCTTTTAGACAAGGCGTCTAAAATGAAATGTATACTTTTTACGAGATTTGAAACGTTTTTAATGCGAGGGTTATTCGTAAAGTAAAGTCCGATTTCTTATAAAAAAATAAACAAACACAGATTTTTTCCAAAAACTTTTTTTATTTAATTCCTTACATGTTTCTCTATTTTTCAACATAGCCACCATATTTGTTTAAACATTTGTCATAACGTTCTACAAGCTTTTGTATGCCTAAGTCATAGAAGTCTGTCGACTGTGAGGAAAACCAGTCTTGAACTGTTTCTTTCACATCGTCATCTGTGGCGAAACGCTTGCCGCTGAGAAACTCCTTTAGGTAGCGGAACAAGTGAAAATCACTCGGCGCCAAGTCCGGACTGTACGGTGGATGATCGATCTGTTCCTATTCAAAAGATGTGATTAGATTTTGAGTGTGAATAGCAGATTGCTGTCACTCATTGCATTGGGGCCATACACTTCGCTTATCTGTAGATGGATTTCTGCTGCTGGAAACTTCCTTGACGTAAAAAACGAATCACCGACCGTATTTCACACTTGGGGGGGGGGGGCGATCAATTGCTTTAAATATTTTAAACTGACACTGTACAAAGAACACTGCATCAATACCAATGCAAATTGCGTCGTTTGATGAATAAGGCATGCCAGGAGTCGGTACGAATGTGCGTTTCAATGTAGGCGCGACATTCAATTGGATACGGCAATACGGACCTTAATTTACGAATAACTCTCGTACAAAACAGGATAATTTTTCGTTGATAGATTATGATTGAAGCATTACGTGACAAAAATGAAATTAAAGAAATCAAAAATTTATTTTTATATCGAAAACTTACACAGAAATTCAAAAGTTATTTTGAATCCAAATTTTAAAAGCTGGGGTATTTATTATAAATACGAGTTTAAAAAATCTTGAGATTATAAAAAAGCGAAAAGAAAGTAATTTATCTTACACTGAAGTAATGGAAATTCGAAATAATGGAGACCACGAATAAAATTCCTTGTTAAAAAAAACTTCTAATTGCTAAGAAAGTACCAATAAAATATAAATTAAATATAACAAAAACACACGCATATCGTATGGATGTCTACTATGCATATAAAGTAGTTTCTCTTAACTGATGATTAACTCACAGTCAGAACTACTAAGGTTTCAAAGCTGAAATTTGGAGAATAGCTTAGTTTTTATAACGTAGACACGTGCTAAGTAGGGATTTTTGAAAATTTTAATTTTAAGGTTGTTATACACTGTAAAAACGATTCAAAAACGTCCCTGGAAAATAATAGGCAGCTGATGTGCCCAATTTCAACCAGTAACATATCTTACAAAAACCAGGAAAGTTTTCCGATAAAAGTTAGTAACCTTTCTGAAATATGGGGAAATCTCCCCTGTTAAAGTCGATCGTGAACCTTCTAGAAAAATTAAATAGATTTACTGTATTTTATTAGACCTTTCTTGCTTTACTAAGAAAGCTCCAGAAGCATTAGAGCAACCATGCTAAAGCTACATGAAAATTGCCTGCAAGAACCAAGCTGGTTTTATGCCTCGCAAAGCTGCAGCCATTCAGTGACATATTTGCTCCCACTGTGAGCTTAGTCAATCGGGACGGGACGCAATCAAGCTAAAGCCGATACACTTAATAAACACGCTCAGTCAATCTTTAAACTGGTAGCATAAATATCTTTCAAACCAGTGAGATCTACTTTCGTGCATCTTTTAGCAATTCTGGAAACTTTTTTGCGATGATACTTGATTTTATGGGGAAATAGGTGAACACCTCTGGAATCCCGAAATGTTCCACGGAAATAACCAGTAACGTTTCGGAATCTTTTTACAGTGTATGGTATAAGGATCTTTGGGCACTTGCTTGCAAAATGCTCGAGAAAGGCCTACAGCTCAGGGTTATACCAGGCATAAAAAAATCGAAATTTTACGAGCATCATGAATATCTCTTTCTCATCCACGTAAAACCTTATTTACATTTTTGAGTCACCCGAGCATGTAAATTATAATCTTCCTCTAAATTTCACAATAAGCAAAGCTTTGCCGGGTACAGCTGCTATTTTATATTCATACATGGTAAAATTTTTAGCGTAGAAAAGGTAACGGAAGTTGTGCTTGATTAAGCAATAATTTTGTTTAAAATACTGAATTAATCAACCCAAGGAAATGTAAATTATCTTTGATCACATTTCAACCTGATACGACTCGAAAAAACTCGTAAATGGACTAGGTATCTTTCACTAATTGTCTAAGTCGCTAGTTCAGCCTAATACAGTCAAACAACTTAAAAAGTTCATATGTTTGGCAGCTTAATGTCGTTAGTTTAGCGTAGATTAGCCTTGTATTATTGTACTTAGTTAGTGCTTCTGTAATTTAGAAAATCAAAGATAATTTCAATAAGAAAAACGGACATTTCTCAAGTATTACATTTTATAGTGGTTTAGTATTGTTACAAACATCAGAATCGTTACATTTTTCTCGATCTCTATAACTCCAGTATAGCACAAACGAAACAGAGCCTCCTCCTCACGCGCACATCCATTGTTAAACAATTAATCATCAAATTCTTTAAATAACATGAAGTCAAAACGCTCCACAGATACTCACCATGCATCAATGATCCCCCCCCCCTCGTGCTGACATTGCTGAAAAAACACAAGTGTCCTTATGTATGCCGATAATAGCAGTCCTTTCAAAGTCAGTCGTCAGGGGCTTGCTTCTCGTA
>NC_072738.1:58520331-58637087 GCF_026930045.1 Uloborus diversus
GAAGGTATTCGTTTATCCAACGTTTCCAGAAGTGGTTCAATATTGTTTCGCGCAAGCGTAAACGTTTGAGTAAAATTTCCTTAGTTCCAGGCAAATTTAAATCATTAATTTTACTTACAGGTAAACACATGGATCGTTTTCCAATCAAAAAGTGGGCAGGCGTAAGGGGCGATGGCTCTTCAAACTCTGAATAAACATAGGTTAAAGGTCGAGAATTGATCATGGCCTCAACTTCTGCAAGAAGAGTTTCTAACTCACTCAGAGTTAAAGATGATCTTCCTATGCTTTTACGTAGGCTGGTTTTAACCGAGCGAACCATTCTTTCGTAAAACCCACCCCACCATGCTGCACGTTCAGCGATATATTTCCAAGTAATTCCAAGAGTGGAGTAAAATTTTTTAACTTCTGGATGGTGGCTTGCCTTCCACATTTCCTTCAACTCAATTTCAGCTCTTTTGAAACTTTTTGCATTATCGGAATATATTATAGCACACAAACCTCTTCGAGAAATAAACCTGCGAAAAGCCAATAAAAATTCAGCAGTTGTCATATCCTTGACAAGCTCCAAATGAATTGCTCTAGTAATTGAGCAGGTAAATAATAAAATATAATGCCTATTTTCACTGCCTTTAACGTAAAGGGGTCCAGCGAAATCAAGTCCTGTGACCGAAAAGGGAGACGATTCGTTGATTCGGTCGCCGGGAAGAGGTGCAATTATTTGTTGCCCAGGACGAATATTAAATTTCTTGCAAATATAACAAATATTAAGAACCGATTTTACACATTGTCTTCCCCTTAGAATCCAAAACTTTTCCCGAGTTTGTACTAAAGTGTCGGCCACTCCTGCATGCAAAACACGTTCGTAAGAGTCTTTTATGACCAAGTTTGTGAATAAATGCTTATCAGGAATTATAATAGGATGTCTCCCATGAAAAGTTAAATTAGATTTTTGCAACCTTCCCCGTACTAAAAGTACACCTTCTTCTGACAATACAGGATTTAGCTGAAAAATGTTCGATTCCTTGGGAATCTTCTTTTTCGCTTTCAAGCACTTTATAACATCGTGAAAACTTTCACTTTGAACTGTTTTCACCCAGAAAATTTCTGCGCGTTTTATTTCATCAGCTGAAAGTTCTTCGCGATTTCTTTCCTCAAATTTTACTCTACTGTTATAAATGAATCTAAAGATCCATGCAGTTACACGATAAAGTTTTGTCAAAGAACTGTATTTAGCTATGTTGATAATTGGAACATCATTTTCCTTTAGTACGCAAGACAAAATGTATGTTGATTTTCGAGAAAGTTCGTCAGAAACGTCAATTTGTTTTGCGCGTTTTTTAGCACTTTTCCACTGATCTTCAGGTAGGGATAGGAATTCTGGTCCGTTCCACCATAGTTTAGAACTTATTAAGGTTTTTGCTGAGCAACCTCTTGTAATTAGATCGGAGGGGTTAACAAATTACGAAAATCTAAACTAAAAGTGTCATTATCGCTATTCCAGATCAACCCTAGTACTTTCAGTGAAGTATTATCAGATTTAAAGTTATCAATACAGTCCTGCTCATTCCACTTAGCTCTAAGTTCTTCTGAATTAGTTTCAAATTTTCTTAAGTTCATTCCCCCTTTGTTCATGATTTCAACAGCTTCTATCGACAACTTAAAAGCTTCTTCAGTAGTATTTGCCCCAAAAAATAAATCATCTACAAATAGTGACGAGTTTAACATGTCAACTGTTTTCTCATGAGAAATTTTATATTTATTTATATGATATTTCACCGTACAAGAGAGAATAAAAGGACTGCAAGTTACGCCGAAAGTACATCTCGCCATATTGTAAGGAACTATATTTTCATGAATATCAAAATTATTATAGTAAATAAATCTTAAATAGTTGCGATCTTCTTCAGCGATAGAAATTTGAAGAAAAGCCTTTTCAATATCGGCAGAAAATTCAATTTTATGTTCACGAAACTTTAAAATTATGTCTAATACATTTGGATTTAAATTTGAACCGGGACTTAGACATTCATTTAGAGATAAATATCCAGCTTGTTTGGATGACGCATCAAAATCAATACGCGTTTTTGTAGTAGTTTTATCTTCACGAATTACAGGTCTATGCGGCATGTAATAACAGTCATTATTAACAAATTCCTCAGGACAAAGTTGTATTATACCTTGATCAAATTGATCCCGTAAAATAGAGTTATAATCCTCAAACAATGAATTGTTTTTCAAGAGTTTGTTTTCTAAATTAGAAAACCTTACTTTTGCTACTTCCAAATTATTTCCAAGTAACTCACGAGAATCCTTCCATAATAAACGTGCTTCATAACGACCGTTTACAAATTTCAAATTTGCTTGAAATTCTTTTACTGCATCAAGATTAGCAGTGTTACCTTCATTTTTTTTCAATAATACCAAGAGATTCCAAATCCCAAAATGATTTTAGCTGGGTGTTTATATTTCCAACTGAAACCCTTAAACAATTCACGTCCCTCTTATTTGAATCAGTTCTTCCCTGCACTGTATGACCAAATATAGTTTCCACTACATACAATTCTTTTGTGAAATTTTCGACAATTCCCATTTGAATTTTCCATAAGAAATCAGAGCCTAATAATACGTTTATTTCAGATTCAAGACCTACATCAGATGGCGTATATCCGCTTTTTCTCATGGTTTCTATAATTTCAAATGCTACAGGTTTCACTTTTGCCCCGGTAATTTCAGGTACTACAAGAGCTTCTATTTTAATAGAATTGCATGGTTGTACAATACTATTAAGTTCAAGAACAACCACCTCATAATAAGATTCATAAGGTTGTCTTTGCCCAAAAGGGTAAATCAACAAGTTTTCTTTCCTAATAGATTTCAATTTAAGTTCTTTCACTAAGGAACTTTTCACGAAACACCTTTCAGACCCGCTATCGCAAAGAACCCTCGCTAGAATGCATCTATTTCCAGTAGAGACAGAAACACAAAGAGTTTGTAAAAGCGTAGATTTATTCTGTTTAACTCTTTGCTCCGACATCATAGACACAATTGCACCAATTTTATCTTTCTCAAGATTTTGTTCTTTAATTTCTTTAAAGCAAAATAAATAATTATGATCACGACTTTCACATTTTGAACAAGGAATAAGCTTTGATTTGCAATTTGATGACAAATGAGATTTGAAAAAATTACTTATAGCAACGTCCTTCTTTTTTTAATTTATATCTTTTTTGTTCATCAGAGAATTTTGTGCAATTTATTCCTGTGTGTTCGGAAGCTTTGCAAAATATGCAGAATTGCTTTACCGTTGTATTTAATGCAGCAGCCGAAGGCATACGCTTACCTTGAGAGAAATTAGTATGCTTGTTTTGAGAATTTTCGTTTGACGAGTTGTTTATTATACTAGTAGCTTCGCGACATCGTAGTTCATCTTTAATAAACGTGATTAACTCTGTAACTTCTGCATCTTTATCTGGGTCCCGTTTTCTATGAAAATCTCGAATTAAATTTTCCGGCAACAGTTTTAGCAAAATAGGCAATAGCAAATGTCCGTATGAGCCCGACGTAACACCCATTGCTTTAAGATTTCTGACACTCACTTCTACACTATCATAAAGTTTTCTTAAACCTTTAACATTATTAGCAGATTTCACCCCTTCAAAATTAAGAATTTTGTTCATATGGCAACTGATAATGTTTTCGCGTCTTCCGTACCGTTCTTGAAGCAATTTTAAACATACTTTATAATTTTTATCATTTAGTTGAAATCCCGCAACAACATTATATGCAGGTCCTGATAGCAAGGATTTTAAATACTGAAACTTTTCGATTTCAGTTAAAGATTCGTTTGAATCAATGGCATTGGAAAATGTATTAAAAAACTAAGAAATTGGCTCGAATCTCCATTAAATTTTTCTATTTGTAACTTAGGCAGTTTTACTGCTGAAAATCTTTTATTTTCTAACACTGATTCATTAATGACATTTTCTACTTTAAGGTCTTCATTTACGTTACGTTTTCTCAGTGTATTCTTAAGCTTAAATTTTAGACTTAAGATTTTATCTTAATAATCTTCAACATTGGTTATTTCTTTTTCATACTCTGCTTTATCAGTAATTAGATCATCTATTGCGGAATCTAATTCTTTTAATAGCTTTTCTTTTTCAATTAAGATATCCAGTGATTCGCTTATCGAATCAAAATCCGCAACTTCAGCGATATCTTTTAGTAACTTCTCAGATTTTGTAATTAATTTAGTTACTGCAGTTCGCACAGTTGCTCTTTTATTTTTTAGTTTTTCTATAGCATCCATATTTAACTTTTCTTTAACACTCAAATTCATAGCCAAAGTTGCTTCAAAACTTAATTCTTAATTTTGCATAGTTCAAGAGTTAGCAATAAAGAAAAAGGTACAGCTTACCTTTATTTCAAGTCCAACCGGGTTTCGGCACCAAATATTCAATATAATGTATCAAGATGAAATTTCCAAGTACGCCAAGTTTGGTCTCATTAGTCAAGATATTTTCCTCTGTATTCAAGTTAAGTTAAAATGCTAGCAATATATTCATGACTCATTATTTTAAAATAAAAACGTTTATTTACATATGTACACGTATATAGTATTTAACATATTTATAGAGGTAATTCAGTCACGTTAAGGGCGACTGCCATCAAGATACAGCATCGATTGATTCAAGAGTCATGTCTAACTAAACCGGCATTCAGCCTATTTAAAGGGCGCATACCACGTCATTAGATCACGTGATGAATTTACATTAAAATACTTCAACTTCAAGTTTAACTGAAACGAGAAAAAATACATGCAAATTATAAATGCAAATAAAATATTTAACACTGAATACAGGCTTAGCTGTATTTAAAATCTGCTTTCAAAAAGCGTTACAATTCGAATTCTATATAACATAGAAGTTCTAAACACATTCGATCAGACGCAGAAAAAACTCTTGATTTAAGTGCAAAACTTTAATATTTTTAAACATATTTTCACTACAAAAATCGCGAGAAACCTTTTAGAGGTTTTTAATTAATATATTTGTTAATTAATATCATCCGAAGACGCAACCTAGTTAAGAACACTCTCGATCAACTCTCCTTTCAAACATATTTTTTTCAAAATCGTTCCGTTCGTTTAGGCGCTAGAGTGCCACAGACAGATACACAAACACGCACGCAAACACACACACACACACACACACACAAACACGCACGCACACACACACACAAACACGCACGCACACACACACACACAAACACGCACGCACGCACACACACACACACACACACACACACACACACACAGATGCACAGACATGTCAAACTTATAACCCCCTTCTTTGTGTGGGTTCTACTGACCTAAATTTTTTACAGTGAAATATGCTAAAAATTGAAGAAAAATTGAGCATCATAGATTCATTTCATGTCGTCTGACCTGGTCCACATCCAACCATATCCGAGTTTGAGGTCGTTTTAGATAGGTGCAGACCTTAGAGCAGGAATTAAAATGGACGGAGCAAGTCGAATCATTTGCTTTGCAAAATCAACAACGACGAATTGTTGACACGTTTTGCGTGAAACAAACAAAAAAACCTGATTTCTGCCAATGCTTTGCTTTAGAATCTATCTCGTGGTTTGGGGTTTTTGGTTCAAGTACGAAAGTCTTTAATCTCTCCATTTTATCTCTTGTTAATGGTGCAGACATGCCTTAGAAACTATCCTATGCAAATTTTCAGCTTCCAAGATCGTAAGGATCAAACCATGAGGATCTAGGATACCTTTAAAAAAAAAAGTGGGTTCCCAAATGGTCTCAAATGGTGTATTAGCCCAAACGTGGCAATTCGATTCACATAGATAATCTGCCATTTCAGAGCCGTTTTCTTTATCAATCATAGATCATCAGACTTGGGTCTCGGAAAATTTGCATAGGTTAGTTTCAGACAGTGTTGCCAGATTGGGGGAAATTTCCCCAATTTGGGGAAATCTGATGCTCTCTGGGAAAATTTTGGAGAAATGGGTTTTGAGAGCAATTCTTTGGGAAAAATGTTTTTCTTGGGGAAAACCTGGGGGGGGGGGGGAAACCCTCGGGGGAAAAAATTGTATTTAAATTCGCGTCTTGACATCTGGTAGTTACATTGTTTGTATCTGACAGCGTTGGTTTAGCTTTGTTCAACTTTATGGAATTCGCATTTCGCATTATGTGGAATATTATGCTACCGAATTCGCAATAATAGTTCTGCGTGAGTAACTAGTTGATACTGAAACGGCAAAAAAAAAGTGATGAAGAATGTTCTTGGATAAATATATACAAAAATCATAGTTTAAATGTACATACAGAAGCAGAGTAGTAAATGCGAGTTGACAAAAAATATTTGGTTATTTCTTATCTATCGGTCAGGCACTTGTATTTATGACTAGTGGCACTCGCACGGCTTTGTCCGTAGTAGAAAATTAAAAATTATTTAGGTTCCCCTGTATATTTACAAATAATGCATGATGAATTTCTCGCCAATTGGCTTACCCACGTTACGGTTCCACATTATGATAACTTGGTAATTTAGTCGTCCATCTTATGATAATTTTGCTCGGGAAAATGTTCTTAAAATTGGAGTAGAAGAAGAATAAAATCGAATTTTCGAAAAATCGCTTAAAGTTGTACACCCCCATGCTATAAACTAACTCTTTGCAAAATGTCATGAAAATCGGTCGAACGATCTAGGTGCTATGCGCGTCACATAGATCCTGACAGAGAGAGAGAGAGAGAGAGAGATCCAGACAGAGAGTCTTTCAGCTTTATTATTAGTAAAAATAAAAAAGATAAAGACAAAAAAAAAAAAAAACGAAAATGGGAAGAAAAAAAAAATGTTGTGGAATTTTATAAGAAAATTTGGCTATTTGGGGGAAAAAATTTCAAGAGACAAAAATATCAGAGGAAGTCAATTCATTTTATGAAAATATTAGTGGATAAAATAATTTTTGAATGTGGGGAATTTTGATAGAAAACATCGCTTTTTGGGAAAAAGTTGGAAGAGAATTGGGGAAATCTGGATTCGACCATCTGGCAACACTGGTTTCAGTGGCAAATCGAAGATGGTCGAGTGGAGAACCCGAGGTCTCTTGACATGGAATGACTCAATGATATTTAGTCTTTTAAGCCCATTTTCTATTTCCAGTTAAAGCCTGCGCAAATCAGCTTAAAAAATAGCAAACCTTTCTTACCTGCTGTGATGTACTTACGCAAAATTTTAGGCATTTGTACAATGACGTGGTTCTGGAGCTCACGGGCTCTTTCTCTACAACGGATTCCTTGAGCAAAAACGGTCGTTCACAAGAAATATACAATTGATTTCAATGGTTTACGAACAATTTATTAGTGTTCACAGCGAAAATACTGTGAGTGACTTGAGAAAAAATAATACGCACGCACCTTACGGAC
Source organism: Uloborus diversus (assembly GCF_026930045.1). NCBI lineage: Eukaryota > Metazoa > Arthropoda > Arachnida > Araneae > Uloboridae > Uloborus > Uloborus diversus. Next base: position 58,527,779 of record NC_072738.1, read on the forward strand.
AATCAACGCATTTGTCGTTAATGTGCCCTCCGTCTTGTTTCGCTTGTTTTACACACATCAATATTATTTCAGATATTTAAGTATGCGTTTAAAAATCAAGTTTTTATATTTGAGATTAATTTTTATAAAAGTATTTATTGTTAAAACATGATTGATGTTTCTAATTGAATTCTCACCAACAATTTAGCTCGAAAGTAGTTTGAAAAAGTATAGTTTACTCTCTCTGCATAAGATGAACCTGGGAAAGTTAGACGAAATTTTATCTTTTGTAGAAAAATCAGGAGTTTATATTGATATAAAGTATAAATACACATGAGTTTTTTTTATTTATTTATTATTATTTTTTTAACTCTCACATGAAAAGATGCTGACAAAAATTTTGTTAAAATTGTTTGATACTAATTATTAGTGGTTTATTTATAATTCTGATTATAGACTATTGAATGGTCATCGGATGCAATGAATTCGGTACAGTTGCATTGCAAATGTCAAAAAAACCGACCAAAGGGAGTGGATGAAAAGTGAATTGATTGTTTCCATTATATACATAGATAGCAAGGATGCAATCGAAATTGTGCAGCACGAAAACGTCAATTGAATCATGAATCGTAATCAATAATAGGAGATATTGTTTCCCCTAAATAACAGTACCAGTATGGCGTTCCGATGCGTTTCGGCATTAAATCACGCCTTGAAATAATGATACATACACATATACACACTGTAAAAACAATGCCGAAACGTTCCTGGATAATAATGCGCAGCTGATGTGCTAAATTTCTGAAAGTAACATACGTACCTTGCAAAAAACAGAAATGTTTTCAGCTGAAATTCAGCAACCTTCATGAAATTATCCTGGAATATTTCTGATTAATTAAGTGTTCCTGGTTAAAGCCAGTCATGTGTCTGGAATCATCAGAGACAACTTCGGCTGTTTTTAGATAATCGATTGGCATCTTCCTGCTTGCCCAGGAAAGCTTTAAAAGTATTATTACAATCATGGACAAAGCTACGGTATCCCGATATTCATTCGCTCTCAATGGAGTTTTTTCAATTTAAACGCACCGTTGGCGAGATGAAGCCAATTGAATACGCTTAGTTAATCTGTATACTGGGAGCTAAAAATATTTTTCACTTCAGTGAGTAATCTACATTCGTGCAAATTGTTGCAATTCAGGAAACTGTTTAACTAAGGTTAAAAAAGATTCTCAAGAAGCAGAGAAAAACCTGTGAAATCCCGAAACGTTCCACCGAAATAATTAGTAACGTTTCTGATTTTTTAAAGTGCAAGCGAACAGTAAAACGGCGTGCTAACTTATGTGTCCACATTTGCCAAAGAAAGAAATTTTTAGAGGTCACAGTGACCTCCGATGATGTGAAAGTAAAGAAAATGCGACGATGTAAATATTATTTTTAATTTTTGCCAAGGTAGAACGTAAACAAGTCACCAAGTAAAGCAAAGTAAAAAAAAAAAAGTAATATGAATACACCCTTGTGCGAAATAAAGCCAATTCTTTTACAAAATCACTTTTATTCACATCATTTAATTATAAAAGCACTTTTATTTGAATTCTTGATCTCTAAACCATGTTTTTAGCAAATCCCAAATCATTTTTTCTTTTGTTGGGTAATCAGATTTTCACTCAATGTCGTAATGGCCTGCCTTTTCCGGGGAGAAATATCCATGGCTAACAAAAAGATAAAAGTGACTGGATTGAGAAAAAACAGCAAATTTATGTAGAAATTTATAACACTTAAACAAAACACAATATTTATGACAAAAAAAAAAAAAAAAAAAAAAAAAAACGTGATGGTCTTGAGCTTAATCAACTGGTAGGCTAAGCAGCTGATATAGCCAAAGATTGAACAACCGAAAAAGTTCGAAAATTGAAAATTTCCAACTTGATTCCATTAATCGCACAAGGGTGTATCTTGAAAAAATAAATGTTACAATAACCAATTCATCAAAACCAAGATCTTTCAGTCACTTCAATAGTTAATGTTCAAGTTCGGCTCTCGAGAAAGAAATAAAGTTCCATCTTTGTTTACTTGCGAAATAACGCAATACAGTACATGATTGGACAACCCAAATGCATTCTCTAGCGTTTGAATCAAATTTACGCTACTCCGTTTCCTATTATTGTTCTTGTTAGTGATCACAGACATAAAATTAGTTTTAGTAGAGATAAATATTGCCTCACAACAATACTTTGGTATTTCTCTGCCTCGGTAGTTATTACATGAATATTCTTCCATTGTAGTATACCGAGTCTTAATAGAAGTTTAGGATGTACTCTGATGCTATTTGTGATCAGATAATATTTTTATGTCCACGAGGACCTATGGTAAACAATATATTAATTTGTGTTTCACAACCAATTTGTAGTTGTTCCATGGAGCTCCATGTAACTGATTCATGAAAATGGATTGTTTCCCTAAGGAAGTATGTGGTCTGTTCTTTGAAATTGGTTTATTATTAATAAAGCATTATGAAAGAATTGTTTGCAATGTTGTATTCGTATAACTGGAAGTCTATTTAAGAAATAGTTGATTGATAAACCATTCTTTCTTCATTCTTTGTCTAAAGAAGTGACCACGTACGAGGGTCGATCCAAAAGTAAGGTTCCCGTCAATTTTACAAATATACAGTACTGTCTATTCTAATTGAAACTTACACCGTTGGAAAGAAAAAAGGTTTCTCTATTTTTATACATAATCGCCCTCTTTTTCTGTGTATTATTGTCGACGGTGCCTTAACTTCTGTATCGAGTGTCACAGAAGTCCGCCGCCAGAGTGAGACATGAGAGCAAGAAACCACTCTGTTCTTGATTGCAGTCCGGAGCTTGAGTCTAGTGATTATCACTTGTTTCCTAAGTTTAAGGAACACTTGACGGCCAACGTTTCCAGAGCGATGACTAAGTCAAAAAAAAGGGGGGGGGGGTGAAACGCTTCCTCAACGGGTTGGCGGTGGAGTTCTGTGACACTCGATACAGAAGTTAGGGCTCCGTCGACAATAATACACATAAAAAAGATGGCGATTATGTATAAAAATAGAGGAACGTTTTTTCTTTCCAACGATATAAATTTCAATGAGAAAGACAGCGTTGTATGTTTGTATAAAATTGATGGGACTTTTGGATCTAACCTCGTATTTCAGTGTTACAAACCGCCTTACAAGAACTTCTTTGCAAAAAAAGTGTTGTAAGTAGTTTTATGTTATTCTAGCAGTTGTGTCATTAGTCTGACGACCTTGCTCATTAGAACAATGAATTTGGATGAAATGTGGCACAGATTTTACTTTAAATTTATTGTATTATCAAAGAAAAAAAAAACAATTAAGAGTCATAGTTTCCAGAAACAAAACTGGTTTTTGAGCGATTTATTAGTTTCATTTGAACCTAGAACCTACATTTTACATTCTGAATTAAAAACAAAGTTTAACTTTATTTTTCTGCCCTGTAAAAAGCTGCTGAAATTTTGAATCTAAATGTGTACAGAGACAAGAACTTCCGGTTTGGACGAAATGAGCCAAACTTACAAAATATGGCTGTCATGTAAAAAAACTGTACTTGATAACATAGAACTATCAAGTAGGGTTTTTATCTTTTTGAAAATTTTCTTTTCTATTCCAATTTATATGCGCTATTTCTCCTTTTTTTCTAAAATTTAACGCATTTTCAGATATTTTATACGAAATATTGTACAAAAGAATGCTTATAAACAGTAATATCTTAAAATATGTTTTAGCCCTGGAAATTATTTGTAATGTCTGCTTCTACAACTTAATGCCAAATTCAAAACGTAGCAGAGAAGATAATAATAGTCGGATTAAAAGTTGCGTTATTAACTAAGGCTGCACTATTAACCTTTCCTAATCCATGTCTACCATCAGCTTTAGGAACTTTGCAATAGATACTGCTCATCACCAATAAGAAAACGGAAATTGGAACCCAGTAGCGTTCTACTTAAAAAAAGGTGAATAAAAAAAACCTCAAAAAGCTCAATCTATATGTGAGTGGAGACATTTACGAATCTATCTTTCCATCAAAAAATTTAAACCCTTTTTGGAAGGATTAGAATTTTTATTCACTGCTTACAAGCCCATTTTATTTGCATTCCAACAAAAAAAAGAGAGAGAGAAATCATCAGCTAGGTCACAAAGACGTGGCCACGTGGCCAGCATAGTTCTCATTTTTTAACAAATGCAAAATATACAACTGCTAGCCAAACTGGAATGTCGGATTCATGCGTCAATCTCCAACAAACTTGATGCGATTTCGAACGTCACCAAAAACGTTCTTAACCGAAAGTCTTCTTTTGTTAGTGCAAAAACAAAAAAGTTTTCAAATGAAAAATTATATTTTTTTAATACTTTTAATTGCTTTTTGTACAGTTTAGTTAAACTTCGTCGAATCACTGCGATTTTTTTAGAATGTTTTAATATCTCTACTTTGTGTGAAACAATTATGGTTATTTTTATCCGTTTAGATAGTTGCTTTAATTCAGTAAATTACCGCCCATTAGCAAGGGCTAAAGCAGAAATACGTGAAATACACCGCCAGCTCAGTCATTTCCAGCCGAGGACTGCAGTGCTAATAAGCACGAAACTGCAGTCCTCGGCTGAAAATAACTGAGCTGGCAGTTGCTTTAATGTTCCTTTATTTATCCCTAGTGGTACCCGCACGACTTTGCCCGTAATAGAAAAATTAAAAGGTCTTTTGATTCACCTGTATATTTGCAAATAATGTATGGTGAATTTTCTTGCCAATTGGCTTGTACGGTTCCGCGCTACGGTTCCACGTTATGATAATTTCGTATCTCGCCAATTGGCTTGTGCGCATGTTAAGGTTCCACGTTATGATAATTTCGTAATTTACTCGTCCATCTTATGATACTTTTGTTCTTAAAATTGGAATAGAAAAAGGACCACATTGAATTTTCGAGAAATCACTTCAAGGTGCACACTCCCATGCTACAAACTAACTCTGCCAAATTTCATGAAAATCCGTCGAACGGTCTAGGCGCTATGCGTGTCACAGAGATCCAGACATCCAGACATCCTACAGACATCCAGAAATCCTCCGGACAGAGAAACTTCCAGCTTTATTATTAGTAAAGAAGATATAGTTACCTTGTTTAGTTTAATTCATTATTGTTTTCTTTCATAATCAAGAATCATAGGTGCTTCATTATTTTTTACGTTGCTAATCTATGTATTTGTTTTTTTCTTGATGATCAAAACATAAAAGTTTACAAGTGTTGAAAGGGCAGCTTTGCTAACTGTTTTGCATTAGTGTAGAGGTTTTTTAATTGTTGAACATTTTCTACTGCGTAAAATGATTTAGTTAATACAAAAATTATACTTTCAAAACAGTTTAGTCAAACTTCGTTTAATGGGAGAAGAACATATTTTTTCTTTACTGCTTTAACTCTTATAATTTGTATGAATGAATTGTGCATTATTTGTTTACTTAGTTCTTTTAAAGCCTTTTTATTTATCGTGATATGACTGCATTCGGTAGTTTATTTTATTTTGTTTTCTTTCATTAGAATCATAGCTACTGCCTTATTTCTTACGTTCTTGCAAATGGTACAAAAGCAGCTCCAAATAGTTGATATAAAAAAGTGGCTACACTTGGTGGATTTTCATAATTATAACTTGTCAAAACAATAATAATGATATTGATATTTAAAAATGACTCAAAAACATTTTATAAAAAATAACTATTTTAGTTCAAATGTCAAAAAAGGTTTGTTTATTTTAATCTTACAATGCCATCTATCGACGCTTACTTCATAACAAAAAACTAAACCATTTTTTAAAGGTAATAAAACATTAGAAAGCGAGAATTGGCAACGTCTTAACGAATTAACGCTTACAATTCAATCATTTCAGTTGCAAGTGATGCTTGCTACAAAGATTTTTCTTTTTCATTTAATGCATTAAACATTTCTAAGTTTGAATGTATATTAAAAACTATTTTTACTTGAGCAAACTTTTTTCCTTTAACTAACTTTTACTAAATTTTTAACCTCAAGGAGATTTGTTTTAAGTTTCTTGACGCAGCTAGACCGGATATTTTCTAAAGTTAACTTAACAAAGGTAATTAAAATATAAAGCTTCATCCATTTTACGCATTAATGCAATTTATTTCCTTTTCGATGACAGTTGGAAAAAATAGTTTAATTGAAGCGTAAAGTTAAAAATGTTGTTAGTGAAAATTCAAAAGACATAAAAACTAATACAATGCAAACTTTTAAAGCTACCTCTTGGTCGTCTTTAGATAGCGATTTACTTAGCTGTAAAATTATCTTAAAACTGGGTAGTTCAAAAGATGAAGAAAGGATGCAGATCATAGATTGAATGCGTTTTAAGCTAAATCAAAACCTAATTGCAGTGGATTATCTTTATTTAAACACTCCCTAATGTGAACAACCTGATATTCTGAACACATTTTGATGTTCCCTTCAAAAACATACACTGAAACCTGTGTAAGTTGACCACCTGCGGTGCACTATTGTGGTCAACTTAAAAGGTGGTCAACTTACACTGTAAAAACGATTCAGAAACGTTAAATGGAAAATAATGGGCAGCTGATGTGCCCAGTTTCTGCCAGTAACTTATCTTGCAAAAACCAGGAAGGTTTTCCAATAAAAACCAGTAACCTTTCTGAAACTATCCTTGAATCTTTTCGAAGATTATGCAGATCTCACCGGTTAAAGCCAGTTTAGATCCTTCAAGGGAAATTCGGTAGGTTTACTACAATGCATTATAAACCTTCCAGAGTTACTAAGAAAGTTCCACAATATCAATGGAACCATGGCCACAGCGCTAAGGCAGAATTGCAAGCAATATCCTAGCATCTCCTTTGCCAGCAACTCTTGTTTCGCAAAACTGCGGCTATCCAAAGACTTATTCGCTCTCATTGGGATCTTGGTTGACCTGGATGGTCCACAGACATATTCGCTCTCATCGCGAGCTTAGTCGACCTGGATGGACCTAGAGCCCCTTGAAAAAGACAGGCTGACTTATCCGACATTTTGGTTCCAAGACAGAATTGGATCCAACCTCGTTTCTAGTATTTATAAATACGCCATAATATTCGCTGGTTGCTAAGTCGTAAAATAATTGATGATAAGTTGAGTAAAATGTCACTTTAGGTAAATTTTGAAAGATAACTTCGTTTACAAATTCAGCTAAAATGTATCGGAAAATGTTTACGGTAATAAACCTCATTTTCATACCTTATTTGTTTTTAATTTGTATTAATTAAATTGTATTCATCCACAGAATAAAATAATCAAACATCAATCGGGCAACACACCTAAAGTTTGGACACCAGTTTTCTGCAATGAGGCTTTTGTACAAATGTTTATTTTTTTCGCCCGATAATTTTGGAACCAAAATGTCGGATAAGTCAGCTCCCCTTATATAGGAGCCTTAGATGGACCGTAACCATAATTAAGACGACACAATTAATAAATACACTTAGTTAATCTTTAAACTGGTAACTAAAAATATTTTTTCTACCACTGAGGAGTCTGCGCACGTGCAGCTTGAAACAATTCGGGAAACATTTTTGCAAAGATACTTGATTTCACGGGGAAATAGGTGAAAACCCGTGAAATCTTGCAACGTTCCACGGAAATAATCAGTAACGTTTCGGAATTTTTTTACAGTGTACACAGATTGATTTATATGATAAGGACTAATTCCGTGCCTGAAAAAAGCGGTCAACTTAGACAGGTGCTCAACTTACAAGGGTGGTCAACTTCACAAGTTTTACTGTATGTATTAAGCAGTAAGTTACCACCCCTAAGCCAGGGTGTTGGTAGAACTACATGCAATTAGATGTGTTATCCAGTCTCAATCTATAACGAGCACCTCCTTTTACTTTTAGTCCCCTGAGTGCTCAGAATAGAGATAATCTACTGTACTTAGTTTTTCAACACTCCAATACTATATGTGCTATACCTAGTTAACGTCATACTTAAAATATGTTTTCCTAGTTGATGCGACTGTTAAGAGTATAAATAAACAATTTTCAAAAGCTTTAATTACCGTCTGCCTTGCCTAGTGGTCAGAGAAGTCTGACTGCGACAGGAAGGTCCGAGTTCAAATCCCGGCTAGGGCATGGACGTATTTTCTCTCTCTTGTCCTTTCTTTGTGTGAACGTGTTGCTGTGATGTGAATGGTTGCCTACCCAATAAACGGGTCCTTATGGCATGTGTGTAGTGTAGAAATCGGACTTCATACCAAAGTACGGTACAGTTGGAAAAGTGAAGCAGCGCACCACAAAATGCCAGCCTAGCTGGCACACGACAACAACAACAAAAGCTTTAACTACTTATGTATCGGTTTCAAAAATAAAAAAGGTACAGGTGTGTATCGCTATAACGGCACAAATTTTCTCGTGCACCGAGAAAAAAATAAAAACTAAAAAGAAAACGTTATTTTTCGAAAATAAATGATAATAATACAACTACAATATTGAAATTTAAAATTAAATCTGAAGCAGATACAAATGAAACATTTTATTAGACACTGCCTTGCAGAATTCATTTATTTTTCCGATATTTGTGCACCCTTATTAGAAGCGTTATTGCAAAATTCATTTATTCTCTCATACTTGTGCACCATTTCAACAAACAGTTACTGCATTTTTATTCTAATAACATGCTCAGGTAACTGAAGTCTCTTCAAAGCACCTTATCTCATCTCTGAAAACGAACTGCTTCAAATATTTCTGAAACTTGAAGCTCTCAATTCCTTCTAATGTTTCAGCTTCATAAACGCACAGCAATATTCGAGTCGACATATAAATAAAATCTGAAAGACAGTCCAATTATTTTCGTCTTGATACGTAAAGAATAGAAAATCCTCCGCCAGTCTCCTATGCAATAGCATTTCTAATTTCTCCATCAAGTTCGAAAAATATAATCTTATTTATTTCCAAAGAAAGAGTCATAAGAATAAAACGAAAAGCCATCTCCTTTCTTAAGCTCATGATCATTTTTCGTCGGAACGATAATATTAGATCAAGGCTTCAGAGCTCTTTTTTCCTGCTATAGCATAATTCTAGCTTTTCAGAATTCGAATATGTTCGGAGAACAACTTTTTCTTGCGAAATGCAATTGGGGATTAGCTTCGTCAAGTGTAATGCTAAACATCATCTTCAATTATTTGTTTGAGTATATGTATTGTATTCTTTTGCTCGTTTTCAGTCCCGATGCAAAATTCTGTAGGGATTACATTGATTAAAGTGAAGCAATAAAATGAACATTATCGAATATATTATACGTAAAGTTTTTTTCCATTTTAATGTTTCTTCGAAGAATTTTGCTTCAATTTCTTTAAATTTATCTTGATGGGAAGTCTAAGATAGACTTACATTTCTGATGATTGTAAATTGGTTTGTCAAGCAAAGTATTCAAATTTCGGAACTGTATATTTTTTTCAGAAATATTGTTAGACTTTTAATTGTAAACAAATTCTGAAACGTTGCTAAGTATTGCCGTGTAACGTTTTGCTATTTCACTGGTTTTTATCCACTTCCTGAGTGAATCAAGTATCATTGTCAAAAAGTTTACGGAATTGTTACAAGTTGCACGAATCACTGTTGTGAAAAATATTTTTAGCTCCCAGTTTAAAGATTCACTAAGTGTATTTATTAAGTTTTTCACCTTCGACTCAAACGTTGCCGCCCATACTGAGTAGACTCTCAAAGGGTAGAGCGTAAAGCTTTGTACTGTAGCTTTGTAAGAATTACAGGCAAGTTACAATTTTGGTACGTACTTGCAGTTATGTTTTAGTGCTCTCAAAGAGAGGGTTCTGGATTCTGTAGATTTGCGGGCATTGCAGGCGAGTTACATTCTTGGAACTTACTTGCAATTCTCTCTAAGCTTTGGTCATGTTTGCAATGTCCCTTTTGGATCTTTCTTGATAAATCAGGAAGGAGTCAAGCTATTATAAAATGCCGACCTTTGTTTACTTTGAAAGTTCTAGAGACACGACTGGCTTTAAACCGGAAGATATCTGAATTATTCCTGGAGGCTTCCAAGATAATTTCAGGAAGGCTACCGGGTTTTAGAGGAAAACTGTCTTGTTTTTTGCAAGATATGTTACTGGCAGAAATTAGGCACATCAGCTGCCCAATATGTACCAGGAATATTTCTAAAAGATACGTCATAACTGGCCAATACGGGAGCTGGTCATTTCCTTCTTAATAAAAAATCCTTCTTTTTGTAAGTCTTTCGATTTTTTTTTTTTTTTTTTTGATATATTTTCGAAAAAAAAAACACATACACACACACACACACACACAAAATGAAATTTGAAACATAAAATTGAGTTTTTAGAGATACATTTATTTAAAGAAAAAATCCGAGAAAAAAAACATGAGAATCTGCAAGAGATAATTAGTCCTATGACTGTACACAAGGATTGTAAAATGTATAATGAAACTGACGTATAACTACAGAGAATGATCGTCAAAGATGTAGAGAATTAATCATGCTTTTCCTTTCGAAAAATAAGATAGCAGGAACTACGCATATTATGTTAGAAACTTCCTTATTGTTGAGCGACCTTAGAAATAATATTTAAATGTAATATATTTGGCCTGATTTTTTTCATGCACGGCATGAGAGGGTAAAAAGTGAATATTTTCATAGATGGGGGGGGGGGGGGGGAAGAAGCATCATGGCCATTGACATCTATTTTGTCTTTTAAGTAGGAATTAGTAGTTAGGTTTTTTTTTAATGAAATGTAATTTATAATCCAATAGCAGCATCAATTATAGGAAATATTTTCTATTTTAATCTTAAAGTGAGAAAAGTCAGAAGTGCACTGTAAAAAAAATCCGAAACGTTACTGGGTATTTTCGTGTCACGTTTCGGGATTTTAATGGTTTTTATCCACTTCCTGAAAAAAATTAAGTATTCTTGTCAAAAAGTTTCCTGAATTGCTAAAATCGCAAAAATGCAGACTTTTCACGGTTGTGAAAAATATTTTTAGCTCCCAGTTTAAAGATTAACTGAATGTATTTATAAAGTGTGTCGTCTTCATTTGAAGTACTGCCTGTTCATGCTAAGGCTCCTATATAAGGGGAGCTCACTTATCCGACATTTTGGTTCCAAAATTGTTGGGCGAAAAAAATAGTATTTGTACAAAAGCCTCATTGCAGAAAACTGGTGTCCAAGCTTTCGATGTGTTCCCTGATGTATGCTTGATTATTTTATTCTGTAGATGAAGGCTATTTAATTAATACAAATTAAAAACAAATAAGGTGTGAAAATGAAGTTTATTACAGTAAACATTTTCCGATCCTTTTTTGCTGAATTTTTGAACTAAGTAATATTTCTAGATTCACCTTAAGTGACGTTTTACTCAACTCAATATCAATTGTTTTACGACATATCAACCAGCGAATATTATAACGTATTTATAAACACTAGAAACGAGGTTGGATCCAATTTTGTCTTGGAACCAAAATGTCGGATAAGTCAGCCTGGCCTATTCAAGGGGCTCTAGTTCATGCTAATTAAGCTCCAAAGGGAGCGGAAAAGTGTAGATTGCATTACTTTGCAAGATTTGCAGGCAAGTAAAATTTTCGGTACTTACTTGCAATACTGGCATAGCTTTGACCATGTTTGGTATAATGCTCTTCTAATTTCCTTGATAACTCAGAATGATGCCGAGATATTATTTCCACAGACACGACTGGTTTTAAACGGGAAGATTTCTAAATTTTTCAGAAGACTTCCAGGATAATATCAGTAAGATTACTGAATTTGCAAGATATGTTACTGGCAGATATTGGGCACATCAGATTCTCATTATTTTCCAGGAACGTTTCTGAATCGTTTTTACAATGTGTAGTCGATTCCACTAGCTTTAGCATTTCAGATGACAACTTAGAACAGCCTCTCTAAATTTGCTGTTACTGTAATTAAGATAGCGATGAGGTAAATGCAAAACTTGTTTCTTACAAAAATTGTTTTATCACACCCATCGAATTTTCGTGTGCTCTTTTTCTTTGTTATCACTTGAAAATTAAAGCTTGTAGCGTGCATTTACCCTAGATTCTTTGATTTACAAAAAAACAATGAATTTTATTTTAATTGTTTCAAACTCTACCACATATCTATCATAATAACAATGACATTTTACTATTATAAATTTTTTAAAAGTTATATATTCTCACGCTTTTATTAGATTTTACTTGTATAAAAACTGTATTTAGTTCATTAAGAACATAAAGTACTACAATACTTTTCAAGTTCAGCTTATTGCATCAAAATTATTATTTCTTCATATCACTAACAAAGTTGAATTTTGCAAGAGTAAAATTGTTGAAATTAAGCAAAAAAGAAAAAGAAAAAAAAAACATTTTTTTTTAGAAAATAGAAGACTAGGATATGCTTTTAAATAGTGTGTATTTATTTGTTCTAAAAATTTCGTAAAATGTAAGAAATGCTGGAAGAAAAAGAAAAGAGAGTCCCTTCAAACATCCTCCAATTATTTTTTGCTTAAGGCCACCAAATCACAAACTGATTGTACAGCAAAACGAGATGCCATTTACAATTCTTTCTTCATCGTTACGGAAAACATAATCCTGTTTATTTTTCAAGATAAATCATGGAATCAAAAGGATTGTAGGATTTTCTTGTAAACCTTTGATCCAGTTTCAAAGCAGTCATAATATTAGATCAAGGCGCTGAACTTTTTACAGCAATTAAGGCTTTCTTTTCGTAAATCGAATATGCTACAAATAGAGCTTTTCGTCTGTTGTTAAGATTAAGAACTATTTCGTCAGACTTAATGCTAAAAATCGCCTCGAGTATGTTTCAGAAATGCTCGCTGCTTGCTTATTCTAATCAAATAAGGTTTTCACAGGAACTAGTAGCATAGGAGCGGGGGGGGGGGGGAGGAAAAGGTGGATTCAACCGCTATATGCGTTAAAGAGATAATTTCATCTTATCAAACATGATAGTTTATTTTATCCAATACATTTTTGTCTGAGTAGTTATAATAAGAGCACTGCTTTGTGTGATAAACTACGAGTATTGACATTAAATAAAAATAGCACTGAAAATCTTTGTTTGATAAATTATTTTGAAATGTTTTCTGTTTTGTATGCTTTAGTTTAAAAAACCGGAAATTCCAACATCAGAAAAACTGGAAACTTCAAAAAACATGTTTGTTGGGTGGACGAAAAATATAACGTGCACGGGTCAAATTAGTGCACATGGTGGATCTTTGGTGGCCCGTATCTAGCCCGTGACCTTTAGCCACGAACTCCATGCATTTCTGAGCTCGACCCGTATGCGCAGCATACTATTATTCTATGTAGCGAAAGCACCCTTTTAAAAATTAAGAGGCAGTATGAATAAAAAATACTCCCTTCAATTTGAAATAAGACTTATTTATTTTCTTTTGCAATTGTTGCAACAGTTTTATAACTGTTCCTACAACAAATTACATTAATATGAAGAATGAAATAAATTCGTTGCAAAACTTATAATAGCTATAAATTTTTGCTTCATGTTGGAATGTTGAGTACGTACAGCAAGAACGGAATTCACGAAATAAATTTGTTTTTTGGGTACCCATAGGCAGGAAATCTTGTTTTGCATTTTCCTGGTTGAAACTGAATCAGTAAATTGGTATCCATCAAACGAACTCTGAAGTCCAATTATGATTCATACTAAGACACGGACAGTGTCATTTTGGCTAAAAAATGTCGAGTAATAATTAGCTCGAGTTATCATAAATTCCTCTCCCTGCCTTCTCAAGATTAATTTTTATTTTCTTTTTTAGGAACTGCATAATGGAGACCACACTTATAGTTTAGATAAAATTAATTATTAGTACTACACAAAAATACCTTAACATATAATACATTGTATTAAGATACTTCAAAAAAGGAAGTTATTTTCGACTGCTTACATTTTTTATCACAACTTAAAACGTCATTGAGTTTGTGTGTTGAAGTCCCAATTTCTTTCCACTTTATTTCAGTTCACATTGCTTCTAAATGCCTTTTTATGTTAAAAGCAGATTATTTGAGCCATCAAAAATAAATAAATAAATAAATAAATACAAAATTTTCAAATTTTTAATTCGCTCACAAATTAGCCAACAATATAATTTTAGGTCCTCAGCCACGGCTAAAAGTAGCTAGATCGGCTACTTCTCACGTAATCTCGCATCGCTGTGTTCATTAACACAGTAAAAACGATTCAGAAACGTTCCTGGAAAATAATAGGCAGCTGATGTGCCCAATTTCTGCCAGCAACATATCTCGCAAAAACCAGGAACGTTTTCCGCTAAAATTCAGTAATCTTCCTGAAAAATCCAGAAACTTCCCGTTTAAAGTTAGTCATGAAGTAATCTTAAGTGGGGATAATATAAGATCTTGACACCTTCCTGATTTATCAAGATAGTTCCATTAACAGCATTGCAAACATGGCCAAAGCTAAGTCAGAATTGCAAGGAAGTATCAAGCATCTCACTTGATTGCAATTCTTGCAAAGCTACGGAGTCCATACTTATTCGCTCCCCTTGGGAGATAAATCAGCGTGGACGAGTCGCACTTCCGTTTAAGCCGATACTCCTTATAAATACTCTCAGTCAATCTTTAAATTGGGAGCTAAATATGTTTTTTTACAACAGAGAGAAGTCTGCGTTCGGACAAATTGTAGCAATTCAGGAAAATTTTTGACCATGATATTTGATTTTTCCAGGAGAAGGATAAAAACCATTGAAATCCCGAAACGTTACACGGAAATACTCAGTAACGTTTCGGAATTTTTTTACAGTGAAGGAGTACTATTGTAAATGAGTTTTCTTCCTGACATAAGCTGATAAGCAAAGCAGTGTGTTAAATGTGAGAAAAAAAAACTTTATTTTTCTTATTTTATCTGCATTTTTGTACATCAAATGGAAACGAAACTGTCGAAAAACTTCGACTTTAAAGTAGTAGGGAAAAGTAAGGCAAAATGAAATGGTTAAGATGATTGTTTATTCAAAATGAACAAATCGGAAATTTGTTTTGAAAATTACAGTACAAAGAAAAAGAACGTTGTATTTTATAACAAAACTTGCATTGAAACAGTATTTTTTATTTTTGTCAGTAAATTTGAGTCTTCAAAGAAAAAATAGGAAATTTTTCACTTTTTTTTTCATGGGGCAAGTGAAAAAAAAATTTTTTTCTAACGAAATATTTTCTATTCGATTACAAAACGTAGTTTTGATTAAAAGAATCAGTTTATAAAAGGTTGGATGAAGAAATGAAAAGATAATGAAATAATAAACGAATAATTTAATGAATAAAACAACTAATGTATGATGGAAAATAAATGAGCGAGTAAAAGAATGAATGAATAAGAAAAGAAGTGAATAAATGAATAAATAAGTGAAGAACTAACTGAAGGAATGGAAATGAATTAATTAATAAAGGAAAACGTAAGCGATTTATATTAAACTAGTGGTACCCGCACGGCCTTGCCCGTAATAGAAAAATCAAAAGGTCTTTTGGTTCGCCTGTATGTTTACAAATAATGTATGGTGAATTTTCTCGCCAGTTGGCTTGTACCCATCTTACGGTTCCACGTTATGATAATCTCGTATCTCGCCAATTGGCTTGTGCCCATGTTACGGTTCCACGTTATGATAATTTCGTAATTTACTCGTCCACCTTATGATATTTTTTTTTCTTAAAATTGGAATAGAAAAAGGACCACATCGAATTTTCGAAAAATCGCTTCGAGGTGCACACCCCCCATGCTACATACTAACTTTGCGCCAAATTTCATGAAAATCGGCCGAACGGTTTAGGCGCTATGCGCGTCAAAGACATCCTACAGACATCCAGACATCCTCCGGACAGAGAGACTTTCAGCTTCATTATAAGTAACTAGTGGTACCCGCACGGCTTTGCCCGTAATAGAAAAATCAAAAGGTCTTTTGTTTCGCCTGTATATTTACAAATAATGTATGGTGAATTTTCTCGCCAGTTGGCTTGTACCCATCTTACGGTTCCACGTTATGATAATCTCGTATCTCGCCAATTGGCTTGTGCCCATGTTACGGTTCCACGTTATGATAATTTCGTAATTTACTCGTCCACCTTATGATATTTTTTTTTCTTAAAATTGGAATAGAAAAAGAACCACATCGAATTTTCGAAAAATCGCTTCGAGGTGCACACCCCCCATGCTACATACTAACTTTGCGCCAAATTTCATGAAAATCGGCCGAACGGTTTAGGCGCTATGCGCGTCACAGACATCCTACAGACATCCAGACATCCTCCGGACAGAGAGACTTTCAGCTTCATTATAAGTAACTAGTGGTACCCGCACGGCTTTGCCCGTAATAGAAAAATCAAAAGGTCTTTTGGTTCGCCTGTATATTTACAAATAATGTATGGTGAATTTTCTCGCCAGTTGGCTTGTACCCATCTTACGGTTCCACGTTATGATAATCTCGTATCTCGCCAATTGGCTTGTGCCCATGTTACGGTTCCACGTTATGATAATTTCGCAATTTGCTCGTTCACCTTATGATATTTTTTTTTCTTAAAATTGGAATAGAAAAAGAACGACATCGAATTTTCGAAAAATCGCTTCGAGGTGCACACCCCCCATGCTACATACTAACTTTGTGCCAAATTTCATGAAAATCGGCCGAACGGTTTAGGCGCTATGCGCGTCACAGACATCCTACAGACATCCAGACATCCTCCGGACAGAGAGACTTTCAGCTTTATTATTAGTAAAGATGATTGAGTGAGTAAATGAAACAAACTATTTCATTTTGCCCCATCCAATTTGCCCCGTTTGTACTTGACTAATCGTACAATTTATTTAAAAATACAAATAATCTTAATATTAACTAATTTAATATTGAATATTAGAAGGTCTAAATTCAATAATAAATTAGACCTTCTAATATTCTAATATTAATTATACAATATATATTGTTTTTATTCATTAACAATTAAAAAATTTGAAAAGTTAATAAAACAACGACTTTATCATTCTATAGTAACAAAATTTTTTTTTTACTTACAACAAAATATTACAGTGTGAGTATATATATATATATATATATATATATATATATATATATATATGTATATATATATATATATATATATATATATATATATATATATATATATATATATATATATATATATATATATTTATAAATGCTTGCATTATCAAACACTTCAATCTTCTGCGGTATTTTTTTCCTGACTGGAATAGACTACACATGGTACTACATAGTTAAAATAATACCAGATAGGTGGAGCTAAAAGCAGAAAAAATATTTCACCATTTTACTTTGCTCCGCTATTTCAGTTTTCCCCACGTTCCTGTATATTCAAGACATAAAGACATTTTTATTAAAAACACTAAATTATTTTGAGTAAGAATGAAAACTGCCAGAAAAAGGAATATACAAGTTGCAAGGCTTCGAGCTATCTAGAGTCTACTGTATTTGCACTGCGTTTGCTTCAAATTGTTCCTTGTAGAAATTCTTGCTGTCTACCCATGTCTTCATAAATCCTGCTAAATAGTCTTGACTGCAGAAAACGAGATTTGACAAAATAAACTATTGCTGAAGTTCCATCATGAACTATGTAAAGTCACACGATATTCATTTAATTACGCTAGCATGGCGATACACAAAACACTTTGCTACTGCTTCTACTTCTTAAATCTGGACTACTGCTTCTAGTCCGGTCAATTTAGACAATGGAAATAACAAAAATTCCGGGAAAGCTAAATTTTTGTAGAGACCTTGGGTTTAGAATTACAAATAAAGCGCAAAAGTCCCTGTCAATCCCATGTGAGCTAAAAAAGTTATTTGGGGTCAAAGATCAAAATTTTAGGTCTTTTGGATTTTTCTCAAAATCGTTTTATCGAAAAGTACCTCAGACCAAAGTTGTAGATCTCAAAATTCTCTATAAAAAGGGTCCTCATGATTTTTTTTCCAAGACCAAACCATTTCCCAGATATTGCCTACTCTCAAAAGACAGCCAGTCATTTACAGAATCCCCTCTACTCGCATGTCCTTGAATAACATCTGGCTATTCTAGTCCGTGTGGTGTCGTTCACATACCCAGGGGTGCCCAACCCAATAAGGACAAAGGTGCACCCCCTCATCATCGCAGAGATCCCCCCCAAAAGCAAGCCTCCTCCCCCCAATGAAAAAATACCCCTCAAAACAATCTCCCTAAAAATTTTGATGGCGCAGTCTAGGCAATGACCCCTCCTAGGTGGGCATCCCTGACGTACCTGCTTCTTTTTGAGTTAAACGTGCAGTTCGAGTGAATAAACGTATTTATTACAAGCGTGTACTGTTGTTTGTGCTGATCAATATTTAAGAAATTGTCACAATTTCTGGTTCCTTTCTGAAAAAAATCCAAAAAACCTAAAATTTTGACCTTTGATCCCAAATAACTTTTTAGCTCACATGGGATCGACGGGGACTTTTGGCACTTTATTTGTAATGCTAAACCCAAGATCTCTACAAAAATGTAACTTTCCCGGAATTTTTGTTATTTAATCACTATTTTTATGTCTAAATTGACCTGGCTATTTAATCTGGAGCGATTTTAGATCCTTGATATTGATAATTTCTTTTTTTTTTAACTAATGGAAAATAAATTTATGCAACGGTTATGTCACGACGGAGTCCTTCTTAAACTTCGGCTAAAACCCAAGGGTTCCATGGAACACACTTTGGGAAACGCTGCTCTGTACGAAAGGTACACTACCTTTCCTACGGTCCTACGGGGTTACACAAGCTATAAATTATATACATTTGTATTTACACTTGAATTTGTAGGTAATTATTTGCCTTGACTACCAGTCTAGTTTTTGTATTCTTCTGTTATATATATAACATGACAACTGACAGTTACGTCACTCATTAAAAGCATAGTCTAAAATTATCAGCTTCTGCTGGGAGACCGAAGACCATTAATTAAGGGGAGCCGCCGTATCCACCATTTTGATTCCAAAATTGCCGGGGGAAAAAAATAGAATTTTATTATAAGATTCGTTGCAGAAAACTTGTGTTCAAGCTTTAAATGTGTTCCGTGATTCATGTTTGATTATTGTATTCTGTGAATGGAGAAGATTTAATAAAAACAAACAGATGAAAATGAGGTTCATTACAGTAAACATTTCCCGATACACTCTTTTTGAATTCGTAAACTAGATTAACTTTCTAGACACCTTAAGTGACACTTGTAATCAATTTTTGTTCGACATAGCCACCAGTAAATATTATAACGCATTTATACGTAGAAACAAGGATGGAAGCAAAACTGTCTTGAAATCAAAATTTCGGAATAGCCACCAGTAAATATTATAACGTATTTATACGTAGATACTAGAAACAAGGGTGGAACCAAATCTGTCTTGAAATCAAAATTTCAGATAAGTCGGCCTATCCTTTTAAAGGAGTTCTAGAAAGACTGTTTTTCAGCTGTATGATGCCAAGTAGCAGCAATTAAAACACTAAAATTTAAAAAAAGCAAAAAGCTTATATTAATTTAAATTTTTGGCATATTTTATTCAAATTATGTTTTTCGCAATCACGAGCGTGTGTGTGTGTTTGTGTAGGCACATGTGTGAGGTGTGTATGTATGCAATCATGTGTATGTGTGTATGCAGGTGTGTGTATGTACGCGCGTTAGTAGGCGTTTATGTGTGTAGGCGTGTGAGTGTATGTAGGCGTGTGAGTGTATGTAGGCGTGTGAGTGTATGTAGGCGTGTGTGTATATATACGCGTGTGTGAAGGGTATGGACGTAACCAGGAGACAGTGCTCGCTAGAGAAGCAGCATCGGGAGGGGCCGGTCGACGGTGGTGCTGCATAGGGAGGTGGGGGAAAAATCGAAAGACATCATTCAACAGTCAAATGAAAACATTTGCAATCGTGATTGCTCAAAAAAAAAAAAAAAAAAAAAAACACTGAGTCGCAAATGTAGATTTAAGAGGCAAAATTAAAAATCCTTTTAGAGCCTTATACTATTAAAATAAATTACTAGTTGCTTATTTGTTAGCAAATAGAAATTGGCAGCAAATAAAAATTTTAAATAACTGCTCTTAATTTCCTTGTCGGCCAACAATGATTTCGTTAAAAATCGCTGTAATAAAGGCTTACGTTAGCCGTTATTAAAATCTGCTGTAAAAAACGTTATAATTTGAATTCTATGAAACATGAAAGTTCCGAACACATTCTATAAGACGCGAAAAGCATTTTTCTTTATTTTGGCACTAGTGGTACCCGCACGGCTTTGCCCGGAATAGAAAATTAAAAGATCTTTTGGTTCGCCTGTATATTTACAAATAATGTATGTTGAATTCTCTCTCCAAATGGCTTGTGCTCTTGTTACGGTTCCACGTTATGATAATTACGTAATTTACTCGTCCGTCTTATGATAATTTTGTTCTTAAAATTGGAATAGAAAAAGAACCACATCGGATTTTTGAAAAATCGCTTCGAGGTGCACTATCCCATGCTACAAACTATCTTTGTGCCAAATTTCATGAAAATCGACCGAACGGTCTAAGCGCTATGCGCGTCAAAGAGATCCGGACGGACAGAAATCCGAACAGAGAGAGATCCTGACAGACAGAGATCCGAACAGAGAGACTTACAGTTTTATTATTAGTAAAGATTAAATTTTAAAATTTTTAACTATGTTTTCACTGCAAAAGTCGTGAAAAACCTTTTAGAAGTTTTTAATTAATATCTTCGTTAGTTAATGTCATCCAAAAACGCAACCTAAGAACACTTTCGATCAACTCTCCTTTCGAACAATTTTTTTTTTTAACCGGTTCATCCGTTCAGGCGAGAGAGTGCGACAGACATATAGAGATACATAGACACGTCAAACTTATAACCCCCTTCCTTTGTGTGTCGAGGGTTAAAAAAATAAATCGTCATTAGGATGCTGTGATAAAGATCTGGTCATTACGGCAATTTCACCACCGTATACTCATCATAACGATAAATTTACAGGGTACACCTTTAAGGAATTTTTATTTTTTATTGATCTTAAATGATAAGCAATAGTAACTCCTTATAGTTAGTATTTAATAAAATGATAATTTCGTATTATATGAAATTTTACTTTTTAAGTTCACCCAAGCTGATGTTTTTATAATACATAACTATTACATAATTGCATATAAATTTTACGTAAACATGATGTGATAATACTTTTTTTAATGTTAAAAAATGTAAAAATACAATTATGAATACATGATTAATGTAAATTATTCGTACTTTCAGTCTTTTTAAAGTGATGTTTTAAAAAAAACATCGACAGTTCGATAACTGGATATTCTGTTGTTGATGGTGTAGCTTTAGTGTTGTCGTTGATTCAGTAAACACTATCATCTGACTCCATATTATTTATTAATCTTACAATGATACACACCAAATCAAACGCGTCTGTTCGATCGCCGAATTGTTTTCGTTCCACTCCTGCTCTCCGCTCGAGTTGAGTTGCTCGCTCGCAGGAATCAGTGACTTCACTTCACTACACACTCCCTCCCTAGTGCAAACGATTAGGAATCATAATCCTTTAAATGAGGGGGGAACCTGACAATCCTTCCGCTGCGTGTGGTATGAGTGCGATTGCTCGGCGGTGAAATTTCCTCTCGAAATGCACCTTGGGTGGGTTGATCCGTGAAATCCCTGTGTCTTTGGTTTTCGAGGGGTTTCTCGTCGTTGTCCTTTACGATAAAGCATGGTTTCAGTCGGTCAATTGAAATTCTTTTGACAGTTCCATTGATTTCAATGTCAAAATACTTTGGTGACCGATGTTTCACAACATAAGGCCCAAGATAAACTGGTTGCAAAGATGAAGTGACGGCATTATTGTAGACGAAAACGTGTGAGCAATTCAAAAGCTGTTTTGAAACGAACACGTTCGTATTACCATGGGTAGTCGTTGCAGAAGGTTTTAGGTTGCGGATAATACTTTGTAGCCTTTGTACAAACTCTGAATGCGTGACATTAGGAATGGTGTCAACAAACTCTCCGGGTAAACGTAGAGGACTTTCGTAAAGGAGCTCGGCCGAAGAGTATCCTAAGTCTTCTTTCAGTGCAGAACGCAATCCGAGGAGAACCAAAGGTAAAGCGTCAACCCAAGATTTGCTTTGTTGTAAATGACATCTCAAGCTTGCCTTAATAGTTCTGTGTTGTCGCTCAAGCAGTCCGTTCGATTGTGGGTGGTAGGCTGTGGTTCTGGATTTTTGAAACCCGAAGTATTTGCTCAAAGATGAGAAGATTTGACTTTCGAACTGACGTCCTTGATCAGACGTAATACGTTGCGGTATTCCAAAGCGTGAAATCCAGGTTGAGATCATGCCTGTTGCAACTGTTTCTGCTGATTGATCTGCCATAGGAACAGCTTCAACCCATCTCGAAAAACGATCAATCATCGTTAGTAAGTATCTAAAACCTTGACATGGTGACAGGGAACCAACGATATCAATGTGAACGTGCTGGAAACGTTCGGTAGGAACCTTGAAGTCCATAAGAGCTGATTTGGTATGTCTTTGTACCTTGGATTTTTGGCATTCCACGCATTCCCTGCACCATAACTGACAATCTTTATTGATATTTGGCCATATGAATCTTTTTGTAATTAATTTTCTTGTGCTTCTAATCCCTGTATGAGATAGGTTATGAATAGAAGAAAATAACTGTCGTCGGAAGTTTGGAGGAATGTAGGGTCGATTACTCTGGGTGGAGACATCACAATAAATGGATTCGTCAGTTTCTGGAATGGATATTTTAACCATTCTCAGCCTTGGGTTATTCTTCAAAATTGTTAAATCGTGATCATCTTGAAGTTTTGCAATAGCTGCGTAATCGATTGGAGATGGTGCGGATATTGTATCAATTCTGGAAAGGGTATCAGCAATAATGTTTTCTTCTCCTTTGATGTAGCGAATATCCGTTGAAAATTGAGCAATATAACTCAATTGTCTTGCTTGTCTGGGAGAGGCTTTGTCCAAGTCTTGTCGAAAAGCGTATGTGAGGGGTTCGTGGTCCGTATAGATTTCGAAAGGCCTTCCCTCTAGTAAGTATCTAAAATGCTTAACTGCACTGTAAATGGCCAGAAGTTCACGATCGTACGTGCTGTATTTCCTCTGTGCCGGGGATAGAGTTCTTGAAAAGAAACTAAGAGGTTTTTTTAATCCAGCGATTTCTTGTTGAAGGACGGCTCCGATGCTTATGTCTGAAGCGTCCGTTACCAAACTCAGTTGAGCCTCTGGATCTGGATGTGATAAGAGAGTCACCGAACATAAGGCATCCTTGAGCCTGGAAAACGATTCACGACTTTCGTCAGTCCACTGAAGAGGTTTGGTGCTATTCTTTTTATGGCCAGCAAGTAACTTGGTGAGTGGTTGCTGTATGCCAGCGCATTTAGGAATGAATCTGTGGTAAAAATTTACCATTCCCAGGAACCGTCTCAGGCTAGTGGCAGAGCTAGGTTCGGGATAATTTTTAATGACATCGACTTTGGATGTACAAGGCTTCATTCCCTCGGAGCTGATTTCATATCCGAGAAATTGGATGTGTGTTACACCAAATATAGATTTAGAAAGGTTAATGCGTAGACCATACTCGTTCAGTCGCTCGAAGAGAAGGAACAGATGTTTTTGATGTGTCTCTTCATCCTTCGAAGCAACCAATATGTCATCTAAATAACAGAAAAGAAAGTCTAATCCCTGCAACACAGTGTTTATCAGACGTTGGAAGGTCTGTGCTGCATTGCAAAGGCCATACGGCATGAAGGGGAACTCGAATAGCCCAAAAGGCGTGGTTATGGCGGTCTTTGGGATGTCCGCTTCATGCACCGGTATTTGCTGGTACGCTCGCAGTAAGTCAATGGATGAAAAAATCTTAGCTCCATGCAGTATATAGCTACAATCCGTTAGAAATGGTATCGGATAACGATCTGGAACCGTAACGTTGTTAAGGGCCCTGTAGTCCCCGCAAGGTCTCCAATCACCTGATTTTTTCTGGGTTAGGTGTAGTGGGCTGGCCCAACTGCTCTTGGAAGGGCGGCACAAACCTTGCTGTAGCATGTAGTCAAACTCTTTTCGAGCGGCCTTTAATTTTTCTGCGGAAAGTCTGCGCGCTTTACTATATACCGGTGGTCCCTGTGTGGTGATGAAATGTTCGATATTATGATTTACAATTTTAGTATTTACAATATTAGGTCTTAGCAGATCAGGGAATTTTGAGACTATGTACATATATGGCTGTTGCGTTTCTATTTCGGTGATGACTGGTCTTCTCGTTGAAAAAAACGTTCCCTTTGTTGACAGTTTTGTATTTCCATCTATTAGCATTTGATTTTTGCTGTCGATTAAAAGGTTGAAGTTTGCCAGAAAATCTATCCCGATGATTGGCTTGTCGACATCGGCTATTATGAACGGCCATACAAAGTCTCGTCTGAGGCCAAGATCGAGTCGTAACAGTTTCTGCCCAAAAGTTTTAATTTTCGAATGGTTTGCTGCAAATAGTTCAAACTTATGTACATTTTTTCTTTCCGTGAGCGTTGGAGGAATTACAGAAATCTCCGCCCCTGAATCTACCAGGAAAAGGGCTGCTGATGCTTTGTCACTAATGAAGAGGCGACTCAGCTCCGCCCCTAGGCTCCCTGTCGCCGTGGAAAGCCGGGGTATCAGTTTTCCTGCACGTCGGGGCCCTCACGCCGTAGTTGAAGAGACATACTGCATGGTTGTAAGCATTTATACGCTTTATCACCAAACTTTGAATGGAAGTAGCATATTCCGTGCTGATCGGAGGGTTTGCGGCTGCCAGATTTGCTGTGGCTCTTCCCACTATGCTGACGACGAGCTGAGGAACGTCCCCTTTTGTTTAAATTTTCCACCAGTATTCGGAGATCTGTTATCTGTTTTTGGAGGGATTCCAAAGTAACCATCGACATATTAGTATGTGACACCGAAGCCAAATTGTAATTATTGGGTGATCGAAGGTCCCAAATTTTATCAGCCATGGTGGCCAGTTTATTTAAATCATCGTTGCTGACTGATAGAATGCTGCGCATGTCCATTGGGAGGCGTTGCAAAAACAAGGTTTTTAGAAAATTTTCACTAACCTTTTGGTCGGCAAGATTTCTCATTTCACAGAGTAAAATTGAAGGTTTACGATCCCCAAGTTCAATTTGGGTCAACAATTTTTGTGTCCTTTGGGATTCACTGTCTGCGAAAGTCGAAATCAGGCGATCTTTTATTGCGTCATATTTGTTGTTGGGTGGTGGGGTAACTAAAATGTCCGTAACTTGCGCTAGGATTTCCGCCTCTATGGAACTGACGACTAGGTCGAATTTTGTTTCGTCACTTGTGATTTTTGCACGGCGGAACTGTGCTTCTAACTGCAGAAACCAAATCCTGGGATCAGGCTTCCAAAACGGTGGAACTTTCACTCCAACATGACCCACAAAGCAGGCTTGCTCAGTGCTTTCGGTTTCAGAAAGAACGTCCGTTGAAACGCTTTGTTTCGGAATTTCTTTATCAGTACTCATTTTCAATGCACAAAATAGTCCGGAGGTCACCACTGTAGCTTTAGTGTTGTCGTTGATTCAGTAAACACTATCATCTGACTCCATATTATTTATTAATCTTACAATGATACACACCAAATCAAACGCGTCTGTTCGATCGCCGAATTGTTTTCGTTCCACTCCTGCTCTCCGCTCGAGTTGAGTTGCTCGCTCGCAGGAATCAGTGACTTCACTTCACTACAATGGGAAAAGAGAAAAAAAAATCAAGGAAATTATGGACTGGTCTGGAATAAACAGCCTGAAAAAAGGCTGATTGTGAAGATAACGTGCGCGTCAACGGTAAAGTTTACAAATAATTAAGTATGAGGTTTAGTTTTCCCCGATCTAGTGTCGGAACCTCCATTTTTCCGAGCATGGGTAAAAAAAAAACCTGAAAATCTTCCAAGATAAATATCGAGTTCCATCAAGAAACACACACTCCAGGAAGTAAATTGAATTTGCCGTTCAAAGACATCCTTGCGCAATCATACATGCACCCATGTGTTGAATCAAAAAGCAGAAATGAAAAGCGAATATTCCTTAAGAGCACTGAAAATGTTAAGAAAAATAACTGCAAATCCCCACGAGCCATTTGTCAGCACTTGTTTAGGTAAACTTAAAATTGTTGTAATTAGTTTTACTTTAGATAGCGGAAATGGCCGTTTTCAGTTTTGCATCGTTTTATTTCGCCATCTACAAGCCAACTGACTCCCTATACTGATTAATGTTGAAATTTAAAAAGAAAATAGTGTTTTAAGAATTTTTGTCGTTTAAAGTAATCTATTACTGAATCTTCATAGCTGAGATACTTCAACACTTGTTTCAAAAAGCTATTTTAGCATGACTCATGAATTCTCTCTTTCTACCAGTTTTTGTAACTCAATGGGTTGGTATATGTGTCAAAAAGTATGTTTAATGGTAGTGTCAGCAGGGCAAACTGTGATAAAATTAAATACGCGGGCCAGATCAACTTTCTCATGCCTGAATCGATACTGAAATTTGTGCAGGAAGAACATTCGAAGTCGACTACGGGACGAAACCTGTATCGAGCTGGGACCTGTATCGGGCTGTGGAGTCGAAGTCGTTTAAAAGCAGTCCGACTCCGGGCTTTTTTTTTTCTCTTTATACGGACGCTCTTTATCACCACTCCCTTTTTTACTGACGATTTTTTGACTCTGATCCTTCTTCAAAACTGGGAACCACAAAAGTACATGAAGGAATTGCTCTTCAATCTTCCTGCTGGCGGAGTGGATTATCTTTTTCCACTCACCAGTCCCTTTTTTAAACAAGAATTTTTTGTCGAAGTCATTGTCACTCTTGCGAATTAGAATTTAATTATAAGATTCGTTGTAGAAAAATAGTGTTCAAGCTTTAAATGTGGTGCGTGATTGATTATTGTATTCTGTAAATGGAGAAGATTTAATAAAAACAAACAGGTGAAAATGAGGTTCATTACAGTAAACATTTCCCGATACACTCTTTTTGAATTCGTAAACTAGGTTAACTTTCTAGACACCTTAAGTGACACTTAACTTGTAATCAATTTTTGTTCGACATAGCCACCAGCAAATATTATAACGTATTTAGACGTAGATAGAAACAAGGATGGAACCAACTCTTTTTGAAACCGAAATTTCCGATAAGTCGGCCTGTGCTTTTAAAGGAGTTCTAGAAAGACCGTTTTTCAGTTGTATAATACCGAGTAGCAGCAATTAAAACACTAAAACTTAAAAAAAGCAAAAAGCTTATATTAATTTAAATTTTTGGCATCCTTTATTCAAATTATGTTTTTCGCAATCACGAGCGTGTGTGTGTGTTTGTGTAGGCACATGTGTGAGGTGTGTATGTATGCAATCATGTGTATGTGTGTATGCAGGTGTGTGTATGTACGCGCGTTAGTATTCGTTTATGTGTGTAGGCGTGTGTGTGTATGTAGGCGTGCGTGTGTATATACGCGTATGTGAAGGGTAGGACGCAACCTGGAGACAGTGCTCGCTAGAGAAGCAGCATCGGGAGGGGCCGGTCGACTGTGGTGCTGAAGAGGGAGGCAGGGAAAAATCGAAAGACATCATTCGACAGTCAAATCGTGATTGCTCAAAAAAAAAAAAAAAAAAAAAAAAAAAAAAAAAAAAACACTGAGTCGCAAATGTATATTTAAGAGGTATTGAAAATCCTTTTAGAGCCTTATACTATTAAAATAAATTACAAGTTATTTATTTGTTAGCAAATAAAAATTGGCAGCAAATAAAAATTTTAAATAATTGCTTTTAATTTCCTTGTCGGCCAACAAAGATTTCGTTAAAAATCGCTTGAATAAAGGCTTACATTAGCCGTTATTAAAATCTGCTTTAAAAAACGTTATAATTTGAATTCTATGAAACATGGAAGTTCCAAACACATTCTATTAGACGCGAAAAGCATTTTTCTTTATTTTGGTATTAAAGTTTAAAATTTTTAACTATGTTTTCACTGCAAAAACCGCGAAAAACCTTTTAGAGGTTTTTAATTAATATCTTCGTTAATTAATGTCATTCAAAAACGCAACCTAACTAAGAACACTCTCGATCAACTCTCCTTTCGAACATTTTTTTAAATTTTAAATCGGTCCAACAGTTCAGGCGCTAGAGTGCCACAGACATATACACAGACACATCAAACTTATAACCCCCTTCCTTCGTGTGTCGAGGGTAAAAAAGAATAAATGGTTATTAGGCTGCTGTATTAAAGATCTGGTCATTACGGCAATTTCACCACCGTATACTCATCATAACGATAAATTTACAGGGTACACCTTTATGGTATTTTTATTTTTCATTGATCTAAAATGATAAGCATTAGTAACTCCTTATAGTTAGTGTTTACTAAAATTATAATTTCGTATTTAGATGAAATTTTATTTTTTAAGTTTACCCAAGCTGATGTTCTTTATAATACATAACTATAACATTATTGAATATAAATTTTACGTAAACATGATGTGATAATACTTTTTTTAAAGTTTAAAAATATAAAAATACGAGTATAAATACATGATTAATGTAAATTATTCGTACTTTCAGCCTTTTTTAAGTGATGTTTAAAAAAAAGATCGACAGTTGGATAACTGAATATTCTGTTGTTGATGGGAAAAGAGAAAAAAAAATCAGGGAAATTATGAACTGGTCTGGAATAAACAGACTGAAAAGAGGCTGATTGTGAAGATAGCGTGCGCATCAACAGTAAAGTTTACAAATACTTTATTAAGTATGAGGTTTAGTTTTCCCCGATCTAGTGTCGGATCCTCCATTTTTCCGCGCGAACCTGGGTAAAAAAAAAAAAAAAAAAAAAAAACCTAAAACGCTTCCAAGATAAATATCGAGTTCCATCAAGAAACACACACTCCAGGAAGTAAATTGAATTTGCCGTTCTAAAACAGCCTTGCGCAATCCTGCATGCACCCATGTGTTGAATCAAAAAGCAGAAATGAAAAGCGAATATTCTTAAGAGCACTGAAAATGTTAAGAAAAATCGCTGCAAATCCCCACGAGCTAATTGTGAGCACTTGTATGGTAAACTTAAAATTGTAGTAATCAGTTTTACTTTAGATAGCGGAAACGTTTCAGTTTTGCATCGTTTTATTTCGCCATCTACAAGCCAACGGACTGCCTATACTGATTAATGTTGAAATTTAAAAAGGAAATAGTGTTTTTAGAATTTTTGTCCTTTAAAGTAACCTATTACTGAACCTTCAAAGCTGAGATACTTCAACACTTTATTCAAAAACCTATTTTAGCATGACCCATGAATTCTTTTTTCTACCAGTTTTTTTAACTGAATAGGTTGGTATATTTCTGCAAAGTATGGCTTGGCTTGGCTAGTCACGAATTCTTAGCTTATGTTTAAATTAAATACGCGGGCGAGAGCAAATTTGTTATGCCTGCATCGATACTGAAATTAGAGCAGTAAGAACAGTCGTAGTCGACTACGAGACGAAACCTGCATCGAGCAGGGCTGTGGAGTCGCAGTCGCTTAAAAGCAGTTCGACTCCGGGGTTTTTTGTTTTTTTTTTTTTCACTTTATACGGGCGCTCATTATCCACACTCTCTTTTTCAACCTCTGATCCTTCTTCGGAACTGGGAACCACAAAAGTACATGAAGGAATTACTCTTCAATCTTCTTGCTGGCGGAGTGGTTTATCGTCTTTCCACTCACCAGTCACATTTTTAAACAAGATTTTTTTTTGTCCAAGTCATTGTCGCTGTTGCGACAAAGAAGGTTGTTTGTTTAATGATAAACCTTGAGATATATATTTATATCTGTCCCGGGTCCGACTAATACTGGACTAGGCAACTGAAAAAATTCTTTGGCGACTAATTCCATCTCAATAAGAATTTTTCAGAAGCTATGTTACTCTATGTTTTTCTATAATTTCTGAGAAATAATTTGTCTGACGCTTAAGATGTTTTCAACTATCGAAGAACCCATGCTGACGCCAGTAGCAAATAATTCTCTCAGGAAACCTTGTACTTGTTTTTCAAGGATGCATTTTACAGCAATATCCCTCACTGTCATTTAAGTATACAGGGTGTTCCGCTTTAACCTGTAAAACCTCTGTTTCCGCAACCGTTAGTTCTAGATGCATACTTCTAATTGCAAAAATGATCAAAATCAGATGCAAAGTTTAGGTAGTAAAAGTTTGAGGAATAAAATAAACATGAGTGAAAAAATACAAAATTTAACTTTTTATACGGGCCCTAAGTCAGCTAACTTATGTATAGGGAAATAATCTCCATTGAAAAAACACTACTAATATAAAAAACTTGACTTTTGTGCGACCAAAACTCAAGTAGATATTCGAGTTCGAAGTTTTAATAGACCATACAGAAAATGAGATCGGAGCTTAATATTGCCCTTTCAGAAAAATGAGAGGTTGTCGAAGTAAAAAAAAAATAATGCTATTAAAAAAAAATGCAAATTTTATGCCATGATACTCAAAACCAAACTACAGAACCTCAAAAAATGAAAAGAACCACACTCGATGCACACATATAGTTTCAAACTCTTAACCGCTACATTTTCATCTAAAAGGTGTTATTGACGGCAAGTGTAAAATAGTGTAAGTCACAAAACGCTGCGTTTCATATTTGGGTGAATATCGTTTCTACTAATATCAAACTTTTTATGTTGGAATTATTTTTCAAAGGAGAGTGTTTCCCTAAATATAAGTGAAAAGACCTAGGGCCCATTTAAAAAGTTAAATTTTCTATTTTTTGACTAATTTTCATTTTTGCTTCTAACTTTAAATATCTCAACTCTGCATCTGATTTGGAACATTTTTTTTAATTGGAAGTAACGGTTGCAAAAATAGAGGTCTTGCAGGTTAAACCGAAACACCCTGTATATACTGACTGAGAGTAATGATTCTAACCCTTTTCCTTAGAGTGACATCCATTCTCTTTGAAAAAAATCCGAAACGTTACTTAGTATTTCCGTGTAACCTTTCAATGATTTTTATCCACTTCCTGCAAAAATGAAGTATCGCTGTCAAAAAGTTTCCTGGGATTGCTACAAGTTACACAAATGCAAACTTCTTACTCTCGTGAAAAATATGTTTAGGTCCCAGTTTAAAGATAAATTGAGCGTATTTAAAAAGTGTATCGGCATCAGTAGATATACAGCCCGTCCAAGTTGATTGCGCTTCTAGAGAGCGCGAATAAGTATGGATTGCAATTATGGCTTAGCTTTGGCCTAAGGCCAGTATATAAGGGGAGCTGACTCATCCGACATTTTGGTTCCGAGATTGCAGGGGTACAAAATTAGTTTTTGTACGAAAGTCGCGTTGCAGAAATATGGTGCCCAAGCTTTAGCTGAGTTGTCTGATTGATGTTTCATTATTTTATTCTGTAAATGCAAAAGATTTAATTAATACAAGCTAAAAACAAATTAGGTGAAGAAATGACGTTCATTACAGTAAACATTTCCCGAAACATTTTTGTTGAATTTTTGAATTAAATTATCCTTCTAGATTCACCTTAAGTGACATTTTACTCAACTTACATAAATTGTTTTACGACATAGCAACCAGAAAATATTATAACGTATTTATTAGTACTAGCAACAGGGTTGGATCCAAAGCTGTCTTGAAACCAAAATGTCGGATAAGCAGGCCTGTCCTTTTATAGGGTTCTACTTTGGCCATGATTAAAATACTGCTTATGGAACTTTCATACTAAATCAGGTAGGTGCTAAGCTAACATATATTATAAATATTCATGCTAACATATTATAAGTATACCTACATAGGTTTACTTTAAAGTTCCAGAGACATGACTATCTTCAAACGGGAAGATTTCTGAAATTTTCAGGAGACTTTTGGGATAATTTTAAGAAGGTTACTGAATATTAGCGGAAAACGTTCCTGGTTTTTGCAACTGGCTTTGGCAACTTGTATGTTACTGGCAGAAATTGGGCACATCAGCTGCCCAATTTTTCGCAGGAACTTTTCTGAATCGTTTGCACAGTGTTTTTGAAACATGCATCAGAAGCACACAGTTCGCTCCATGAACCACTTCTTGCAGCAACTGAAGGGGAAATGTTTGACATGTCATATGTTATCAAATTGGTTTAGATTAATCAAGGACAGTCTCGTGTTCTGAGACAATGTAGTTGAAACTGGTTTGAAGAAGAAATCCGTAAGAAAGAAACATTTAATATATATATATATATATATATATATATATATATATATATATATATATATATATATATATATATATATATATACATTTGTCCCAATTAATTTGCACTTTACTGTAATTGGCGCAAGGGTAGTGGTAAGATCAGCAGTGACCCATTGCTCATATTATTTAGTTTAGGAGGGCAAAAATACAAACGTTCACTAAACACAATGCATTTTTACTACAAAAACCAACCAATATTCATAGTATAGTATCATAAATGAATTGAGTATACTGTAATAGTTGATTATGAATCAATTGAAATAACTTAAGACCTTGATTTTCTCCTGTGTTATTTTCCTTTTCTTTTTGTATAGTCAAGGAAGGATTGTAATCGCGAAAGCTTTTCTTCTCAAATTTTTGCTTAAATTTAAACTTTTCTCATTCCCGAATGAATGTTGAGTAGTTTGTTTGACCCGTCCGCACGTACAGTATACAGTAATGGGATAAAAACAAACCACTCGTTCGTATTCGAAGACTATTAATATTAGTGACACACAGGACCGACGCAAAGGGAGGGTGTGGGGTGTGCTAACCGCCCCCCCCCCGCCCCCAAGTTTTTCAGAAATGAGAAGTGTTTTTCAGAAAACAAAGAAAAAGGAACTCTTCGTTGCTCAAAAAAAAAAAAAAAAAAATAATAATAATAATTATAAATGAACAATTGAAATAAAGTGACAAAAAGCATTTTTTCTGCAAAATATGAGTAGAACTTATAATTTTAAATAGAATTTTAGAACATCCATGAAACTCATTTATTAGAATTATCTAAGTTAGGGCCGCGGAAATATACGCTTCAAACATTTTTTAACGCAAAAAAAGTATTCAGTGCACTATTCACTAGGCCGCAGAGTGGATATATCTGGCTAGTCGGAAACTGTGAGCCCGGTTTAAATCCTTATATACTATTTCTGTAGCCTGTTTTTTGTTCCTACGCGAGTTCTTCCTCAATTCTTGGTCGATTTCTTTGATTTACACGTTATTTTCAAGCTTATCGTGCAGACTAATGACGAAAAATAGATCCACGGTCTAAAATTAGTTTTTTTTTCTGTCAAAAAAAACCTGTTTTTCATTAAAGCCGCAGAGTACGGTTTTCGGTTAGATTTATAACTTTAACTTGCAGTGTGACTGACAGAGCTGAATAGCTGGACCGGCAGAGCATTCGACTGGTAACCAGAAGAATGAGTGTTCGGTCCCAAGTACGGACAATCTGCATTAAGAAATTAGAGAAATATCACGCATTACATGAACACTTATAAACAATAAATGAAATATATGAGGTAATGGAATAAATGAGGTATAAACGCTTCTAGCTGTTATGAAAACTTGATACAGCATGGAGCTTAATTGATTCTCAATTGTAAGTTTTTATTTTATTTTATTTTTTTTTTTAAGCTTTGGTTCCAGTCAGAAAATTAAAGCATAATGTAAGCGAAAATATAAGTATAAGGTTTAAGATTTCAGAATACAATAAAATAGTTTTTTATCCAGAAAAAAATAATAAATCGTACATTGAACTATAGATTCTTCTAATGAGTTTTTGAATTTTTGTGCAAATAAAAAAATTACTACCTCGAATTGAAAGAACGCTTTTCATTTGAAACTAAGAATTTTTTTTTTAGATACGAAGTAAAACATTGAAATTACTAAAAACTTGATGGGTAAAAATATATATATATATATTAGGGTGGTCCTTATTTATATGGGGAAATATTTTTTTTGGAATTTAACAAGTGACGCCCCCTAGTTTTGTGAAACTATAATAAAAAGTTATCTGTGCAAAATTTGAACTCGATCGGTCAATAATAACACGTGCCCCTAGGACGTTGAACTTTAACACTTTAGATAATTTTCCCACAAATCTTCTAGTTTTAACTTTAGACAACGTACATCGTTTCTCCTAGGTTTGCAAAATAATTTTGCAGTGAGGTAGCACTAAAATTAATCTTTTAAAATACTTCATATCATCTAAAGATTTTACATTGAAGCACAATGAAATAGTGCTTTAGAAACTTTACCTTATTCGTACTCTTTTCTCAATGTATCTCAATCGTATGCATTTTCCCCCCGATAGTCTTGGACTGTCTGTAAAATAAATTGCTTTTGTGACACATATTTGGTGAATTGATTTCGAAATTCTTCGATTAATTGTGCTCTTCTTTCAGTTGTATCATTCACAACTTTCAGCATCTCAACGATATCTCTTCCCTTTAAATAGCTTCCTTCATTTTGCCATGAATCGGGATAAAATAGAAAAACATCTTTTGGTGTTTGTAATTTATCAAACAGTTTTATTCACTTGTAATTGATTCTATAAAGGGGAAGATCTTTACTAAAAAAGTGTTCCAAATCATCTACTGTTATCTGAAATTTTTTATTAAGTCATCAGACTTCGTTATCAGCAAGCATTTTTTACAGTAGTCTTTTCCTTTCTTCAAAGTTAATCCCTTCATTCAATACGAACAAAGCTAATAGTACCTCCCCTAAACCCCATAAGCGATTTATAAATTTTTAATCACTACCTCTGCTGCATGTTTGTCATAATTTTGTTCACTGCTAGTTTTTTTAGACACATGGTATTATTTAAAGGACACTCGATTGGGTTGCTGCGATAAACCATATCTTCATAATACAGCATTTAACTGCAAAACGGCATTTAAGGGCTTTCTCTTCATGTAGTGTCAATTTAAATTGCTTCCTAAATATATAAATTTTCAAACAATAAATTCCTTTTGCCACCCATCTGGGTCAGGGATGAGCTTCAGGTTGCCGAAAACATATCCCTGTAGGAGAAACTTCACCAAGAAATATTATTACAAATTATAAGAATTATCTGTAATCCTTATCAATTCCACTTTTTACGAAAAATAATGTGTCATCAACTTCGTCTTTTAGAATTTAATTGGTATGTGTACTTGATTCAAATGTTATAAGTTCTGAATGATGGAGATTTTTCCACAAAACTTTGAATGGAATATCGGGTCTAGAACTAAGAAAGACGAGAACTTCTTTAAAGACACACTCTGCAGTAAGATATCAAGTGCATGATGATGGCAATCCAAATGTAATATATCACCATTCAGCTTTTGCTATGAAAAATTGCATGTACAATTTATCCGGCCGGTATTGCAAGCCGTTGTATTAAACATTACAGCTTGAACAGTTAGCAATAAAGAGCAATCATCTAAGATATCATATACAACTGAAGAAATATTTTAGGAATTCCGAGTAGCTGTTCAACATTGGGAATTGAAGCTATCACGGTAAGCCTATCGGCCTTTTTTTCCCCAGTTACATCTGGATGTAGCTTTGTATCCCACTAAATAGCTACCCCCCCCCCAAAATCTAAAACTAAATTCAATTCTCTTGCTCTCTTAAGGGATGTACGATTGACCACAAGGTCATTTGGATTAAAATCTACTGCATCTACATAGGCTCTTAATAAATGAACAGCATGTTTGTCCCTAATATGGCATTTGTTTAACGGGCGAGCAGATATCAATAGTTTTCAAGCTTTTCTGCGCTGTTGTAGACCAGATATGGAAGAAAGCTTCAACAGGTTAGGATAGATGCCCATATCGGTTTCTAAATCTTGTGAATTGCAAGAAAAAAATGATAATAATAAGGCACTATGTACTGAAATAGAAGAAAATCTATTTAAAGTATAGATTATTACATTATTCCAATATGGAATTTTTTAAATTTATATTTTAGATATGGAAAATCCGGTATATTTTTATGTTAAAGTAATCAAGGATTTTTCAAAATTTATATTTTAAAAATTAAAAATTGCATAAACATTTAAGCATATTTATAACAAAAGAACAGCAAATTAAAATATAATTGCCATTAATTATATTTATTGCATTGAAACCTAGCGATCCTATTTGCCACACCTATTACACAGGAAATTTTGTAAATCAACGCCCCCCAAACCTGAAGGAGGCAATTTGTTGTTCTCAAAGATCATTCATTAATGGCCTAGACCATTTATTAATTACCTTTAGATTCCCTTGTGTCCATCTTGGTGGAAAGAACTGTCCCCCTGCCGCTGGGTTTGAAAGGAGCGCAAAATAGCGTTATGCCTGACCCAAGGCCATTGGTGTACATGTACCCTTTGAAACATGTACAATTTTACAGAATGAAAGTGAGAGAATGGTCGGTCTGGAAGTAGTAACATCTATTGAGGTTCAAAATTACTTAACATATGAAACGTAAGAATATTTTTACATAAAAATGAGAAAATCCGCATTTTTTTCTTCGAAACTCAAAAAGGCGGCCCTAGGGGCACGGGTTAATATTCTTGGATTGACTTAACATTTTACAAGGATCATTTATTTGTATAATGAAACAAATTGAGAGGGCGTCGCATTAAATATCTACAACTTCCAAAATAAGGACCACCCTAATATATATATTTTCTTCTTTCGGCAAAAAACAAATAGCCTATCACATTTTAACTACATTCGAAAAGCTACGCTTGAAAAAGAACTTAGTTCAAATTATTTGTATTTTAACTGTGCGGTTTAATGATGACCACGTGCTGCCATCTAAGTCATAACGGTTCAAGCAGCCTGCGACAAAAAAATGTTAAAATTTTCAGAAATAAAAATACTTCTCTTCAATATCTTATCTTATATGTTATTTCTGCGGATTATTTTTCTGTCAGAATGCGAGATCTGTCTTCTCTCTGAAAGAAATTCCCCTCTTATTTTAAAACATATCAGGCCGGCTAATGACGAAAAATAGACTTACCGTCTAAAAATCAAGTTTTCTGTTAGCCCCTTGCTGGCAAAACCTTTATGCAGCGTGTAGTTCTTATGCAGATTTTTTTAAGCAAAGTTTTAATACAATTTTCCAATTTTTTGCGTCGCTTTCGGCAAAAAAAAAAAAAAAAAAAAAAATTAACTTCTTTTTTTTAATAAAGCTTAAAAGCACTAGACTTAGTTCGGTTAAATTAATAAGTCTTTTTCGGTAGAGTGTTCGGCTATAAATTATCTGAACTTTGGGCCCGCCTCTGCTGTCCGACATAATAGCAAATATAGATTAATATTACGCATTACATATACTTAAAACAAACAACAGATAACACACGTAAGACAATAAAATAAATGCGATGGGAATGTTACCCAATGTTTCGACTCCTTTATGCAGACTACAGTTATTATTCAGATAAGTTGATTGTTAATCGAAGGGTGTTCTTCATTTTTTTAAGCTTTGACTCCGTTCAGACCACTAAGCATAATGTAAGCATAAAAAGTATTAGATTTAAAAATTCAGACCTCGAGGGAATCCGTTTTGTGTAGAAAAACTTTTTCATTGTATGCTGAAATATAGAATTTTCTAATAGCAGTGTTCGACCTTTTGTACAAATGAAAAAATACTACGCCAAATTGAAATTATAAATTTCACCCAGTAAACCTTTAATTGTTTATTCGAATACGATATAAAACATTAAAGTTATTATTAACTTCATTAGTAAGAAATCACTTTCTACTCCTCTGCTTTCGTCTGAAAAAAAAAATGCATTTTGCTGTGTCCGAAAAATTACACTTAAAAAACGGACTCAGCTCAACTGGTTTCGATTTTGAATTTTAAGTGTTCGATTAAGTGAAAAACATGTGCTGGTATTTAAGCCGTAACGGTTAAAGCAGCCCGCTAAGGGAATTTGATCAATTTTCCAAAAAAAAAAAAACCCTTATTTTTAGTCTAATTTATTATTTCTCTTGAATGTTTGTTTCAATCGCTACGCGAGATCTTCCTCATTCTTTAATCAAATTCCATGTTTTACGAATAATTTTAAATCGTATTACGCTGGCTAATAACAAAACATAGGCGCATGTTCTTCTTACTTTTTTTTCGGCAAAATTCTTTTTTACTGTTTTTTATTACACATTCCTTTAATGAATAGCATTCGAAAACGAAGACGCAATTGCTAGGTTTATTGGAGTATCGTGCTGTTAATCAGAATGGTGCCAGTTCGAATCTGTGCTAAGAAATATCTCTTTAAGTCCCCCCCCTCCCGTCAGATACTCGCATGAGCAGGACTGTATTTGCCACAACCCGTTTTTTCACATGCACAATTACTGCTTTTTCACGAATCACTCAGCCACACTTAATAATATTTATGTTTGCATTGAAAATACGTAAAACCAAAAGATGAACAAATTATCACAACGTTGTATTTAACGAGGTTTTTGTTACTGATGTCTTCAAATTACATGCCCTCTCTTGTGCGCTTACTTTTTTCCGTTAACTTTAAATCCGTTTACTTTTTTCGGTTCTTCTTCATCATGTTCTTTCTTTGAAATTTTTAAAGAGCGAAATGCTTCATGAAACGATTCGAAGCACAGTGCGGAGTTCCGCACGGGTGGACTAGTTAAAGTATATTGTGCATAGAGTAAAAGCAAAAGGAGAGGAAGGACCGGCGACAAAACTAACATGGTGCGTTTTCTCTGTCGGCGGCCCTGGTTATACAAAAACCTTGCATCATGGTTCCTCAGTTTAAGAAAAAAAAAAGATAAATAAAGAGGATAGCTTCACTGAGGCCGCCAAAACATTCCCATACGTAATTTTTTCGATGAAAATATGTCCTTCAAATCATTATTTAGTAGAGGAAAATGCATGGGTCGTCTAAATATATTTCAAATAGAAGGAAAAAAAACATCTAATGCGAAGAGCAATTCAAGGTATTGCAATGAATACTCAGAATTGAAGTTCGAAATGTTTGAATGTCAAAATTGTAAGTAAATCAAAGCTTGGTCAAGCGATGCAGGAGGCATATTTAAAATAAAATGAAGTGGAATAAAGATCTAAGGTGTCGTAAAAAATTACCACATTCGTTCAAAATGTTAAAAGTTCTTTTTCTAGAGAAGCAAACGCTTGTATTTCAAGGAAACAAAAATAATAGGCTGGAAATTGAAAATATTACAATATAAAATCCAAGCGAAAAATTGTTTTCGGCAAAGGAAACTTGAAAGAAAGTCTTGCCACAAAATTTTTATCAATAATTAAAATTAAAATGAAGGTAGGGATATAGCCAAACTTAAGGAAGAGCGGGGAACACCAAACCCTTCTTTTTACTTCTCCAAAGCCGGCCTGGAAGTGAGTTTTTAAAACTTCCGGAAAAACGTCCTCAAACCCTACCCAAGCCTAACGTTAATAAAGATGACCTACTCATGAGTATTTAGGACTGCAATTTCGAAAAACATGAGAGCGCTCCCAACGTAACCCCCATAACGGCCCTCTGAATTACTCATTTATCATCATTCAATATCGAATAAATTTCATCTTTTGGACTTTAATTAAAAAAAACTCCCTGGGGTCTTCCGAACCTGTCCTCCTCCTAATATTACCGAAGATCCTCAAAAATGTCATTGTTAAGTCTTCAACTCAGAAAATTTTTGGGGGAGATCTCCTCCCCCCCCCCCCCCTGACAGAATTGAAAATTGCGACGATTGCGTTAATCCGAATTGCGGATTCCGAATCTCTTTCCATACATTAACATTACCAAAAATCTTCTAAAATTGCGTTTTCTACAGATCGAAAATTTTTCGAGAGAATGCTTCTCTCTTTCTCTCTCTCTCTAACCAACACCGTCGAAAAACGTCTTAAATCCCACTTTTATTGCTTCAATCATAAACATTTCTGTGCTCGAACCCCTTCAAAACTCTCCCCTTCCTTTCATCGAAGGTTGGCTTAAATTACGTTTTCAGAGCTTTAATTTCAAGAAATTGGCGATGCACATTTTAACAAAAAAGCCTAAAAACGCGATTTTATGGCCTCAATTCCAAAAAACTTCGGGGGGATTGCCCCCACATCTCTCTTTTCCTTAATATCACCATACATCGTCTAAAACTGCATTTTTCGAACTACAATTTTCAAATTTTTCTTCCAAATGCGTACTCCCCTACCCTAGTCACGTGTAAATGAAATAATGTATGCTACATAGTTACGTGTTTCAATAGTTGTTAAGAACTCGTTTTCATATTAAAATGTGCATCAACATTAAAATTTTCTTAGGAAATCCCCCTTTTGTATCATATGTTGCTTTTCAAATTAACTGAGAAAAAACTTCGTTTAGTGGTGTTCCACTCCAAGTGATATCATACATTTAAAGGAAATGGTCTTTCAGATAATTCAATCGAAATTTAATGCTTACTTCGCTTTAGGATGGAATCGGTCGATGCTTTGACATAGATATGAGGTCCAAAAGCCAAAGGAGCATGTAGCTACGCCACGTTTGAAGAATTGAACGTTAATCATTAGAATTGGTGAAACACGAGTTATCTAATCTGCATTATTGGTTAAAGTTGAAAATAATAGTCTGTGGGGAAAAAAATCATTGAACAAGAGGAAGATAAAATTTGTCATGGAATCAAATCTGTTTTGCTTTTCAAATTAACTGAGAAAAAACTATCTCGTAATGTAAAAAGATTTTCGATACTTCTGCATATAATATCTAAACCACGTTGAGTTTGGCAAATATTATTTTTTGTATCAAAGCATGAACCGGCCTAACAAGTACAATGTCATTTACAGCATCAAAAATGAACTTCGGATTTTTTTTATGAACTATGAAATCAATCATTAATTAAAATAACTAGAATAACATCGTAAAACCAATTCAGAAGCGTTCCTGGAAAATAATAGGCAGCTGATGGGCCCAATTTCTGCCAGTAACATACCTTCAAAAATCCAAGAACGTTTTCCGCTAAAAAACAGTAACCTTTCTGAATATATTCTTGAAACTTTATGAAGAATTGGGAAACATCCCCAGTCAAAGCCAGTCATATCTCGCGAACATTCTAGAAAAGTTAGGTAGGAATAACATAAGAGATTAAAACCTTCCTGATTTATTAAGATAGATCCAGAGTCGTTAAAGAACCCCCGGTTCAAGCTAAGACAGAATTTCAAGATGAACCAAGCAAGAACCCCTTGAAAAAGACAGGCCGACATCGCCCTCTTCTTGTGTTGAGTCGAAAATGCATATAGAAGTGAGATCACGCTGTTTGTTGCTATAATTTTCACACTACACTGGTGTGCAAAAATTAAGGACGAAGTCGAAAAATTAGCATATCAGCTGAACGAAGAGGCAGAGCGGACAGAAAGACCAATCAGGAGATTAAGTAAGGTGATGTACGGTAGCACATGCGCAGATATGCAGGCAGACGTAATGGGGGAGTGTCTGAGTAGTATAAAGCATGTTATGGGTGTAAGATCAGTATTTCTGGCAAAGAGATTGCACGCCGTATAGCAGTTAAAATCATACCGAGTTGCTGCCTCAGCGAGAAATGGCGAATAATCAATCTGTTAGACGACATCTGGATGCTTTTACCCGAGGTCGAATGATTGGGAAGTTGGAGGAAGGCCGCAGTGTGACAAGTGTGGCTGCAGAGTTCGGAATTGCTGACAGCATTGTTTTACGACTTTGGAGACAATTTCAAACTACAGGAACAGCTATCCGGGGGTTCAGTAGTGATCGTCCACGAGGAACCACACCCGCAGATGACCGGTATATTGTCTTACAGGCCAGAAGAAACAGGCGGCAGACAGCGGGAGAAATCGCTAGACACACGACACAGGCGACTGGACGAATGATATCGCGATTTACCGTGGCCAGAAGACTGCACGGTGGTGGTCTGTTTGCACGACGCCCTGTACGGTTTGTCCCTCTAACGCCTGCCCATCGGAGAAGGCGTTCTCTGTGGTGCCGGGAACACCGGAATTGGAGAGACAATGAATGAGGACGAGTACTCTTTAGAGATGAGAGCAGATTCAGTCTGAGTAGCGATTCTCATCGCATACTCATCTGGAGAGAGTGGGGAAGCCGAAATCATCCCTCGAACATCATTGAAAGGGACAGGTATGGAGGTCGCGGTGTTCTCGTTTGGGGAGAAATCATGCTTGGTAGTCGTACAGACCTTCACATCTTCGACGCAGGTTCAGTCAACGGGACCAGTTATTGTAACGAGATTCTTCTTCCAAATGTGCGTCTTTTTAGAGACGCTATGGGTCCGCAGTTCCTTTTCATGGACGACAATGCACCATGTCATCGCACAGTAGCTGCCGAACAGCTCTTAGAGAGTGAAGATATTGAACGTATGGATTGGCCGGCACGATCTCCGGATCTCAATCCCATCGAGCATGTATGGGATTTTCTAGGCAGACGTTTGGCAGCTCGTACCTTACCACCAGTAGCGATTCGGGAGCTTCGATTGGCGCTGCAAGACGAATGGGCAGCAATGCCTCAACAACTCATTGACACCCTCATTCTCAGCATGGGCAGACGCTGTAAAACCTGCCAAGCAGTCGGGGGAGAGCATATCCCCTACTAAAGACCGGATGTTTCTTGCTGGACACCCATCACAGGGATGTTTCGGGCGTCGGTCGCATTGCGCTCTATGCTACTTTTTCAATAAAGTTTCTTTTTATCCCTCTGATTTCTCTTTCAGTAAGTGTTGCTTACATTACACATGTCCTTACGTATTGGGGTTCTTACGGTATTCAATGTGTTGCTTTGGAAAGCTTTTGTACACTGTTATATTGAAAGAACCGTCTCGTCATTAATTTTTGCACACCAGTGTATATAGACAACAATTTACTTCGAGCTTC
This sequence comes from Uloborus diversus, assembly GCF_026930045.1. Lineage (NCBI taxonomy): Eukaryota > Metazoa > Arthropoda > Arachnida > Araneae > Uloboridae > Uloborus > Uloborus diversus. Next base: position 58,570,726 of record NC_072738.1, read on the forward strand.
ATTGTCAAAAATGAGAAATCATGGTCTAGCAACCTTAAAATACCACAGGAAGTATGAAAAATCAGTTACTTTAGAAAATTTTTGTTGATAAAAGTTTGGCAGTATAAAGTTTGCGCAGTCAAAAAAAAAAATCAACGAAATTACACGCAACTTAATTTTCGCTATATGAAAAAAAAGAATTTTTGGAATTTCTGTAGAAAATTTCTCTTCTAGTAAGTGAGCTCAGAAATATTTGTTTACTTTAAAATTACCTTTTGTGTAAATGCGTACATTGAAAAAAAAACGCTTCTATTGATTTTTAACGAATTTTACTTTGCACTTATAGCATAATTACAATCAAACGATTAATGTACGCAGTAAATCTTTATTAAACAGCTAAGCTCGTAGTCTTTTTCAAGAAAACTTAAACCTAGATATCTTTCTCATTTTACTGGAAGAAAAAAGTTCATTTAATTAATCAAAGACAGTTCTCAGAAAGGCATTTTAAAGATGATTCTTTATTGGCTTCTGGTTTAGTGATAATATTCAATGCACATTTGTGTCAGAAAAATTTCAGCCAAACTTTTTTTTTTTTTTTTTGACCCTCTTTGTTCCACAAATATCCATTTTCAAAAAATTTTCAAGGTCGATTGAAGCTCAACACAGAACATTGTTTATTTTTGGTGAATTTATTTTGCATTCATTTTTTAGCGAGCACTTTATTAGCAATATTTGTAATGCTATATTTAACAATAATTTTTTCGTTCTTGTTATAAACTATAGAGCAGCATCAAACTAAAAAAATTAAAAAAAAAAACATAGACCATACTTATTCGCTCCCTTTGAGAGCTTAATTAACATGGATAGGCCATAATAGAGCTGAAGTCCATACACTTTATAAATACATTCAGTTAATCTTTTAACTGGGAGATAAAAATATTTTTTGCAACAGTGAAAAGTCTGCATTCGTGCCACTAATAGCAATTCGGGAAACCTTTTGACAATGATACTGAATTTTTCCCGGAAATGGATAAAAACCATTAAAATCCTGAAATGTAACACGAAAATATCCAGTAACATTTCGGAATATTTTTACAGTGTATGTTTCCTTCCTAAAAATACATTTTCTTGTTTTGTAAATGACAAAGCTCAAGGAGACAATGGAATTTCTTTGGCATACGTTGAGGATCTTTCCACCCTTTTGGCTGTAACTTATTTCATGGCTGTTGAAGGGCTTTTAAAAGAAATATAGTTCTTAAAGCAAAAATTTAAATGAACTCGCTTGGTTGCAAGGAAAGTGTTACTTTTGCCTAGTAAAATCGTTGTGTTCTGAGATGTAGCCTCAAAAATCGATGCATTGCTCTATTAAAACTTTGAATCTTGTTTCTTGTAAAAAGACAGAGAGAGAGAGAGAGAGAAAAAAAAAGAGGGAGGGGGAGGGAATTTTTTACATGGTTTATTAATTTCAAAACTTTTTTTCTCTGTTTAATGACAACTTAATGTCAAATTAGAGATACAACAAATATTTGATTCCAGGACTACAAAAAAACTTGACCATTAAGTAGTAGAAGAAAAAATAACGTTATAATAAAAAAATAATATTATTGATCTTTTTTTACAAAACAAATCTTCTTTTCCTCTAAAACATTTGAAAAAAAAAAAATCAATTTTGAAGAACTTTGCTTTGCGAAGTCACAAGAGAATCGATTTTAGAAATTAAATTTTGTTTTATTTTCATTTGTCGATTAAATGAATATTTTTATGTTAGTCGATCTTAAATGTGGGCAACAAATCGGTTCGGAAAATTATCGGATAAAAGGTTTCGCCAGGAATCATTTTATCCATAAGCTCATTCCTTTTGCATTGAAAAAGATGGTTCTTGTAAAACCAAAGCAAGTATGTGCAATCATCCACGTATGTGCAATCAAACGTTGTCATTTCTTATTTTACAAAATTACATGAATGAAAAGAAAAGTTCGTTGCACGCATATTTTTTTTCCAAGTTAATTATAATTTCTTATTCTTTTTTCTTTCGATATTAGTTATAGATGGAGGATTTCATTTATCAGTGAAATCAGTAACAATGGCAATAAAAATACTCCATTCTTTGATTAAAAAACCAAGACAGTGCAGTGAATCTTATTTTTCCAACAGAAACTTTTCTACTGTCTCCTGTTTAAATCGATTGGAGCGATGAATTTTGATCACCAAAAAATATTTTTAAATGCTGTTGGATCAGTTCCAATATTTTCACAAAATTGCTAATGAAATTTCCTTTTACTTAATTTCTTACAAGTCTAAAACTCTCTAAATCTTTACAAAATTAGAAGATTTACTTTTGTAGTACACAGAAGAAGTATTAGATCTTAAATAAACGCGGCATGGTAGACCATGATGCGGATTTGTACTATCACTCAGATCAACGTCGCAGTTTTTGTTATTACATCTGCTTGTAAATATCAGAAGCAAAAATGCAGAAAAAGGAAATCTCGAAATCCAGAACTTTATGTGTATTTTTATTTAAAAATATCTCAAAAACACTCATAAAAACTTCGTTTCAAGGGAGCAATTTTATTGAAGTATGAAAGTTTGCAGTGAAATCAAAAGTCAAAAAGTCTGTTTTAGAACATTAAAAAGAAAAAAATAGAAAACCATCTATTTTCCTTTTGATTAAAAAAAAACAAAACTCAAAAATTTAATCTTAAAACTGTATTTGAAACTCAAGCAAAATTTCCTACAAAGGAGAACAATATCCGTGTTTCAGGTTATTGAATTCATGGAATTCTAACATCCGTTCTGGTAGTGAAAGTTTACTAAAATGAAGTTTCAAAATTAGTTAAAAGTTATTTTTGCAAGCTGACTAATAGCGTCCGGCGTTTGTAATTTTAAGTTCTAATTTGAGTTAAGCCTACCGACTTTTACTTAAGTCAAATTTAAAAAATCCTCATCATTTCTGATCTACCGATTTCTGTAGCTCCAATCTGCGATCAAATTTTATTCATATCGAAATTAAATCATCGTCCTCATTTTAGATATATGATTTATGAATTTCCATAGCTCTGACATGAGTTCCGCTTTACATCACCTGAGTTGAACAATCATCTAAAAACACTGCTTAGAACATCGATTCAATTTTATTTCATTAGAGCTCGATTTAATTAGTTCGCGTTCGAAACCGATTCCCTTTTAACGCCTCACTTCTGCTCAAGGGGCGAGTAATTGGCTCAAAGTATCTGCACTCCCTTTGGAGAAACAGGAATATGAGGGAATTCCGGAGTGTTCAGGATATTTCGGGCACATGAGGGGGAGTGTTACGCTTACTGTGTTCTAACTGTAATTTGTAAGATCAAGCAAATTAATTTTGCATAAACTCTCAATTTATTAATAGTATGTTTGTATGTATACAAGGTGCAGAATGTTATCTGTAAGGGACAATTATTTATGCAACAGTAAGTTACAGACAAATACTTCTAGTTGCAATGACGTTTTGAATTTCATAAGGGTTAATACTAAGGGTTATTAAACAAATTAATTTTGGATAAATTTATTTTGCAGTAATACAGGGTGGCCTTAAATAGACTGACTGTTTTCAAAGATTTAAAACAGAAAAACGGTTAGTGATGAAAAAATAATTCTTGCAGAAAATTCATGTGGCGCGCTGTAAATTTTTCCTCCTTAGTTGCAAATTTTAATTCAAAATTTTACAACAGATGGCGCTGTAGATTGTAAGTCCGTTAATCAAGAAAGATACTAAATTACATCATAGTTTTAAAAAAAAATATTTGAAATGAACAAAATTACATAACATTATTTTCAAAATGTCTACCGTTGGCTACAATCACGTGTCGCAATTGGAGAAATAATCGGTGCATTTCAATTTCTTCCTTTTCGACTTATGGACTTACTTTCTGAAGCGCCATCTGTTAAAAAAATTTTGAACTAAAATTTTGAACTCGGGGGGGGGGGGGGAGTATCGGCCCATCATACAAATTTTCTACTAGAATTTGTTTTTCATCATTAACGGTTTTCCCGTTATAAATTTTTGAAAACAGTCTATTTCAGGATATCCTATATTATAGTGTGATGTAAACAATGTTAAACGTGATGGTAGAAAAAGGGAAATATTTATGCAATCTTTGATCGCTGATCAAAATAGCAAAGACGCATCGAATTTGATATGGGTTTATCCTAAGGATTTTTAAACATAGTAATTTTGAAAAAGTCTAAGTTTATCGGAAGTATATTTGTGTGTATACCAGGTGGTCGACAAGTTATCTGTAATTGACTATTATGTACCCAACCACTGGTTATTAACATACACTTCCAAGGACAAAAACGCTCCAATTTTTATACAGGTTCACACTAATGGTTATTAAAAATAATAATCTCGGATACGTTCTAGACTTGGGGATATCACAGTTCGATCTATGCAAAGTCCAACGTGTTATCTGTCACCATCATTTTATATCTATTGGTCTCATACATATATGACCATTAGATTCATACTAAAGGCTATTAAACTAATTATTTTAGGATATATTTCAAATTTATTAGTAATAGTTCCATGTATACTGAGTGAAACGTGTCATTTGTTACTAGAAACTATTTATGCAATTGTTGATCACACACTTACACTTTCAGCTTCAAAGACGTTACAAAATTAATACGGGTTCATAATATAGGTTTGAAAACAAATTAATTTTGAACAAATTTTACAAATTTATTCGTAACACAGTTCCATGAATACAGAGAGAAACGTGTCATTTGTAACTGGGAACTATTTATGCAACCGTTGATCACACGTGTATGCTTCCAGCATCAAAGACGTTTTAAATTTGATAAGGGTTTATAATTTAGGTTTATAAACAAATTAATTTTGGATAAATTCTAAATTTATTGATTGTTGATCGTTGGTAGAAGATTGTAATATTTGATAATTTAGTTCAGAAATCAGCTGAGGTTAACTCGCATTGAATTGAAATTCATTTATAGTAAATCAAAAGGGAAAGTATTTTGTAACCTCAACCTGGCCGCTTCCGTATGCACTTCACAGAAGCCGTCTATATAAATACTAATACTGAGGGCGCTGCCACAGTAAAATGATGAACAGATGAATTTATATACATACAAGAATTACCAATGGTAAATAGTAAATGTAAATAAATAGCGGTTTTTTTTCATGTTAAGTGCTTAACAAATATGGCTACTTGCTATTATTGTTGTTAGTTTTCGGTTACATAAGTATATATATAGGTATGTCTACAGTAGACCCTCGTTTTACGCGGTGGTTACGTTCCACGGAAATGCCGCGTAAAACAAAACCGCGTAAATTTGAGACCTAATACTTGTGTTAAAATAGGGGTTTGGTTCCGTAGGTAACAAAAGACTTCATTCTAGTGATGACTAATTGTATAATACGTTTAATGTGTACTTATATCGACTTTTATGCACAACATGGATGCATAAAGAAAATACAAATTAAGTTCGTGTCCTGTTTATAAAGAGGAGCTGGCTATGATAGTCCTTTGGCAATTGTTACGAATTTTTCTCTCTAATTCTGTGCTGAGCATTAACGCATCCATGATCACTTGCGTCATTTCCATGATAGAATCTTCCTTCACTAACAAATCAGAAAGGTCATTTCTATTGTCTAGGAAGGGATCAAAATTTTCAATGTGAATGTTTTTGGTTGTGGTATCACCGACGTCGGTATCCTGGTTAGTTTTGGCCTCCTTTGTCACTCTTAAAAGCTCTTCTTCCAGTGAGTTCTGAACTGTGTGAGTTTAATAACTTTACTTCTGGAAAGAGCTCTGGAACAAATCGCATAAAATGTCTCCAGTAGCCCAAGCTCGCTTATTAGCACGCCAAAATGCAGTTGATTAAACGTAATCTGCAATCTTTAGGAGTTTGGATTTTGAAAGAGGGGAAAATTTTATCTGCTTGCATTGCCGCATCCGCGTAAAACAAATCTCATCCGTGTAAAATAAAATAAAGGTGTCAAATCTTAAACCACGTATAGTCGAAACCGCGTAAAGTAAACCCGTGTAAAAAGAGGATCTATTGTACTTCCAATCACAAATATGTTTCAAAGTTACTATGAGTTTTGAACAAATTAAATCAGGATGAACTCTATTTATTGATAACTCTTTAAAATAAACTGTGTGGAATTATGTTACTTAATCGTTTATTGCCTTTCTAATTATAATGCGTACGTTAAAGAATAAATAATGCCCCATGACATACAAATGTCTGCCTATCGTCAGAATGAACAGAGTTAGTTTTTGAATATTTGAACGCACCATAAAAACCCATAATTTGTAATTAACACTGAATTTTGTCACTCTTAAAAGCTCTTCTTCCAGTGAGTTCTGAACTGTGTGAGTTTAATAACTTTACTTCTGGAAAGAGCTCTGGAACCAATCGCATAAAATGTCTCCAGTAGCCCAAGCTCGCTTATTAGCACGCACGAGTATGGTTACACACTGCGGCGTTTCTAGGGTGGGGCTGAGGGGGCAGTCCGCCCCGGGCGGCATATTTATAGGGGTGGCGATTCAACACCTTTATGTGGAAAAAAACTAAATAAAGGAATCATATTTTAAATCTATTACTGGAAGCAAAGGGAAAAAAAACCGTTCGAAATTTCAGGTTTTGTTGTGGCAACAACTGCGCTTCTCAGTGTTCAAAGTTGAAATATTTCCGTAGTGAGGCCTGGACCTTCTTCATTCCCTTAACGTCCACTAAGACAGACATAAATTGTATTTTTAAAACGCAAATTTCGGAAAATATTCGAGAAAAGACCTTGACTTCCTCCTAACGTCACCAAAAGTTAAAACTGACTTCAGTTTTTAATGAAATTCGGGAAAGAACTCCATCACCTCCAGATATAATTTTCACTGCGATTTTTTATGTAAATTTAGAATATTTCTCCGAGATAGGCGCCTAACATCCCGCCCCCCCCCCCCTTTTTTTGTAGGAAGAATATGGATTAAGTTAGTTTCGATTTTCTTTCTTAAATGAAGTTTTTAAATTGTTCAATAATTTTTGACGGTTTAATGTATTAGATATGACTGAATGAAAGGGCGGCAAATAGAGAAACTGCCCCGGGCGGCAAAAACTGTAGCTACGCCACTGGTTACACATAAAAAGAACTAACACGTTGCGAGCTATTTTCTATATTACACTGTAAAAACGGTTCAGAAACGTTTCCGGAAAATAATAGAGAGCTGATGTGCCCAATTTCTAACAGTAACATATCTTGCAAAAACCAGGAACGTTGTCAGATAAAAGTCAGTAACTTTTCTGAAATTTTCCTTGAATCTTTCTGAAGAATTAGGCAGTCTCCTTTGTTAAAACCAGTCATGCCTCGAGACCCTTCAAGAAAAGTTACTGGTTTAAGAAAACTGGTTTAATGTAATTGACTAGAACCATCCAGATTTACCAAGAAAGTTCCAGAAACGTTAGAGCAACTTCTGCCTAAGCTACGCTAGAACTGCAAGCAAGAACAAAGCGTCTCCCTTGCCTGCGATTCCTGACATATTCGCTCTCACAAGGGGCTTAGTAAATGTGGACGAGCTGTAATCGGGTTTAAACGATACACTTAATAAATACGCTCATTCAATCTTTAAACTAATGTCTCAAAATATTTATCACAACAGTGAAAAATCTGCATTAGTGTAACTTGCAGCAATCCAGGAAACTTTTTTGACAAGATACTTGATTCTACGGGGAAATATGTAAAAACCTGTGAAATCCCGAAACGTTCCACGGAAATAACCATTAACATTTCGGAATTTTTTAACAGTGTATATACAGAAAGAGATATACGTAAATCTGCGTTGGGGGTCAGTATTTCTGAACACACTCACTTCTCTATTTCCCAATTGTCTTAAACCACGAACGCACAACTTCCTTTAGTGGTGTTCCACTCCAAGTGATATCATAAATTTAAAGGAAACGGTCTTTCAGATAATTCAATCGGAATTTTATGCTTACTTTGCTTTAGAATGGAATCGGTAGATGCTTTGACATAGATATTAGGTTCAAAAGCCAAAGAAGCATGTAGTTACGCCTCGTTTGAAGAATTAAACGTTAATCATTAGAACTAACACGAGTTATCTAATCTGCATTATTCGTTAAAGTTGAAAATAATTTTCTGTGGAGAAAAAAATCATTTAACACGAGGAAGATAAAATTTGTCATGGAATCAAATCTGTTTTTTAAATAATCAAATAAATAAATATATATATATATATTTTTAATTGACATTTTCTTTTTTTTACTTAATCATAGTCAGTAGCCACGGTTTGAGTTTCGTTTTCCTTTCCTTCCTTTCTTTGAATGCGAAGATATATCTCGGATATTTCGGATTTTTGTACTGTATATTTTATGATGGCAAGAAAGTTGCTTCCGGTTTCTATTCACAATCTGTTTTAGTAAAATCGATGCTTACACTTAAATCTTTCATCATAGAAAAAAGTCGTTTAGATAAAATATAACAGCTGAACGAAAATAGATATAATTATAACGAAGTTTTAAAAAAATATAGTAAAAGCAAGTTTTTATTAAAAACAGATATTTTTTATTAAATATGCTTATTATTTTACAATAACTTACGCAGCCAAGGTCCTATCTCTGAAAAGATAGAAAAAAAAACAAATAATATAAACTGTAGTTCAGAAAGTTACATTTTACAAATACTATTACGAACAATGCGACTTTTTCTAACCTTTAATTTGAAAAGGAAATCGGTGGTGTGGTTGATTTCCTCGCATCAACACTGCAATGACAGTAAAAGTTATTTTACAGCGTTATTTTTTAAGAAGAGAATCATCAAAACCAGAAGTTATCCGTTTTATTCACTGTAAAAAATTTCAGACACGTTACTAAGTATTTCCGTGTAACGTTTAGGGATTCTAATGGTTTTCCTCCAATTCCTGGAAATATCAAGTATCATTGTTAAAAAGTTTCCTGAATGGCTACAAGTTGCAGGAATGCACACTTCTCTCTGTTGTAAAAAATATATATAACTCCGAGTTTAAAGATTATCTGAGAGTATTTATAACGTGTATCGACTTTAAAGCACTTAGGTCTCGTTCTGGCTGATTAAGCTCCCAAGGGAGCGAATAAGTCTTTGGACTACTGAGCTTTGCAAGAATTGCAATCATGACTTGCAATTCTGGCTTAATACTGCTTCCGGAGATGTTATTCCTATCTCAGATTCCTTTGAATTCTATAGGCACGACTGGCTCTAAACGTGAAGGTTTCCGGATTTTTCAAGATAATTTTAAGAAGGTTACTGAGTTTAAGGGGAAGACTTTCCCGGTTTTTGCGAGATATGTTACTGGCTGAAAATGGGCACATCAGCTGCCTATTATTTTCAGGAACGTTCATGAATCGTTTTTACAGTGTTCAAATTAAATGCCATGTGCCACGAGACTAGATTTACCCTTTTTATATAAACAATTTTTTCACTTCATCTACCAAAATATTGAATCTTTTAATAACAGTTTTCTTAATCATTCTCTTTAAATATTTTTTATCAACTTTTTAAATCTTTATAATCTTTTTAAGTCTTTCATTCTTTCTTTTTTAATCGTTCTAATATTTTTAAAGTCATATATATATTTTTTTTAATCATTTCAATCTTTTTGTCATTCATTCTTACTTTTTAATCATCCTAATATTTTTGAATGGTTCGTTCTTTATTTTAAATCACGTTCACATTCAAATTTAATTCCGGGAGACGATTAACTTAAAATTTACTCAATTTGACTCAAAATTTACTTTTCTGAGTCTGTAAAAAAAAACAGAGACCTTACTGTGAGATAGAAAACATCTTACTGAGCCAGAATGTGCAGATTGTTCCCGTTTAGCCAGAAATATTTTTTTTAAAAAATTGTTAGTATTTGAAACAATGCAGTTAGGATATTGAAGGTTTTAGCGAAAAAAATGTCAAAAATACAAAAGCTTACTTTTATATTGTCCCTGGATCCATATAGTCATTTTTAGGGTAAATACAAGTATGCAAAAACAATTCGAACACAAATAATAACATTAGTAAGACTAATATTCACGTAAATATGAAACGTTGTGATTTGTGACATACTGCTGGACATTTCCGGTTTTCAGGTGCAATACAGCGACTTAATATCCATCTTTTTCTCTCAAATTGTAGAAGCTTTTGTAGAACGTTTTGTCATGTTAAAAGTTACATTTCGCTTTGATTATCGATAGCAATGAAATAGATAAATATTTACTTATTTTCCCTTCATTATTTGCCGTGTACTTCTGGTAGGGTGATATATTCCCACCTTACTTTCTCACGGTATCTTAGATCTTTGAACTGGAATGTCTCCTTGAATTGAGGTAGCAAACGATTCAATTTTTTTTTTTTTTTGCTTGTAATTTTAATAAACGCACTGTAAAAAAATTCCAAAACGTTACTGAGTATTTCCGTGTAACATTTCAGGATTTCAATCGTTTTTATCTACATCCTGGAAAACCAAGTATCATTGTCAAAAAGTTTCCTGAATTGCTACAAGTCTCCTCACTGTTGTGAAAAATATGTTTAGCTCCTAGTTTAAAGATTAACTGAGCGTATTTATAAAGAGTATCAGCTTCACTTTGAATATGACTCGTCCAGGCTGATTAAGCTCCCAATGGGAGTGAATAAGTCCATGGACAACGTCGCTTTGCAAGAATTGCAGGAGAGTAAAATTCTTGATACTTACTTGCAATTTTTTCTTAGCTTTGGCCATATGCGCAATATTGCATTTGGATTTTTTTTGATAAATCAGGAAGGTGCCAATATGTTATACTATACCTTCGTAAGGTTACTCTAAAGTTTCAGAGACACTACTGACTTTAAAAGGAAAGATTTCTGAATTTTTCAGGAAGCTTCCAGAGTAATTTCAGGAATGTTACTGAATTTTAGCGGCAAACGTTCCTGGTTTTTTCCAAGATATTTTACTGGAAGAAATTGGGCACATCAGCTGCCCATTATTTTCCAGTAACGTTTCTGAATCGTTGTTACAGTGCATCACTTCAGGGAACTGGAAACTGAAAAAAAATAGATTTCGTATTTTTGCGCAGAATATTTTTTAGCTTTAAACTTTAGCTGTCCGAAATCTGCACCTTGCTTTACTTTTGCAATTAGAAGTATGTATCTAGGACTAACAGTAGTGAAAGTAGAGCAGTTGCAAGTTAAAGGGGACCAGCTCTATATTGACACATCGTCGCAAATACAACGTTAATATAGTAGTTTTTTTTTATCTACAGCAGATGGCGTTGGGCTGCAACGTTTGTGTGTAACGTAGCAGGCCTTTTCGTGGTGCACCCTGGATAACACTAACGTCTGCTGTTCCCCCTATGATTTGACAAAATGCAAAAAGTATTCTGCAAGCGTTGTTGTGAAGCCTTGCTCGTCCACTCTTAATTTGGAGATAAAAAGTAGTTACAAAAATTCGTTTCATCGTGATGCTTAACAGATTGCTGAGGGTAAACCCTGTTGTAAACTATGCAAAACGTCCCAATATGGTAATGGGTCAATACTACACGGCCTAAGCATCGCCGGACAAATTTTTGCGAACTAATTTTTGCGTGACGCGCGGTCAAAACTTCGCCTGAACCAAATTTCGCCTGAACATAACTTTGCTTGAATATAAATTCGCGCGGTTAAAACTTCGCGTGGACAAAACTTTGCACGGACAAAACATCGTGCTTGTATTACTTCACGAAAGCAAAATAAACTTCTTGAAATTAAATTACATTTCAATTTAATGTGAAAGAAATATCTAAATTATATATGTTTTTTAGATTGACAGTTTTGATATGAAAAAAATTAAGCCTTTCTTTTAAAATCATCATAATGCTCAATTTAGGGTATAGTTTATGACGTATATTTAGAGTTATATATAGTGTTAAAGATTCTAAAATAGTTGTATGAAAAGGGTACGTTCAGATTTTCAAAAAAAAAAAAAAGCTTCACCATTTTTGTTTTATTGATGACCTATCAATCCTAAAATTTATTATGAATTATTTATGACGGAAACTCAGCAGAGCAAACAGTTCATGGATTTTGGCAGTGTATTTTCTACATCACAGCAGCGAAAGCTAAATCATCTCAAACCGAAATTCTGACAGCTTTTCCGTCTTTTCCATTTTATGCATCGTAATTTCGAAATAAAAAGCAATTTTCTAAAAAGGAAAGAAAAAAAGATTGGGTATTACACTAAGTATTAAAAAAAAGCACCTGCCAAAACATTTTTTAAAACTCGAAAAATATTTCCCGGCATAAAATTAAAGTTTTAAGAGTACACAAAATTGACTTCGTTACCATAAAAAGTTATCTCACTATTCCAAGGCTTATGGGAATAATAGAACAAAAAGGTCGGAAGAAAAATAAAAAGAATGATGTTTTTTTTTTTTCTTCTCGTTTTTTCTTTCACCTATATCCATGATATGAAACTAATCTTTTCGGCGCAGATCTTCTCAGCTGTACTATTTTCTTTTTTTACTTTCAGAACAAATTCTGACGGTAGTTGTCTGATGCTAGCTAACGCCCTCTAGTGATTATCTTGTGAAATGACTCGGAATATAATTTCCCTTTAATATGGCTTTGTGTAGGCATTAAGCGGAATATTTCACAACTGGATGACAAAAATTACTCACTACAAAAATGGATGAAAACAGAAGTTTTCGTAATCCTTTAGTGATTACTTCACTAGAAATTGCTTACAGTTACTGTGCTTTTCCGACTTATTTCAATGCGAAAAGTTTCATTTCGAATTTCATCTGGCACATACAGGGTGTTCCAAAAATGACTGATACATTTGAAACATCAATAAAAACTAAACGGGCAGCGATAGAAATATACTGTATGTTGCATTATGCTTGGGACGACATCAGATTTTCAGACAGACCAACTTTAAAATAAGTTACAATGTACCTCAACAGATGGCGTTGCAGGTATTTTAAAAGGTATAAAACAAAACGCAGTCTGTAAGATCACCAAAATGACCGGTATTTTAAAAAAATCAATGAAAACTAAACAAGCAGCGACAGAAATACACCGTTTATTTGCAATATGCTTAGGAAAACAGTAAATTTTCAGACAGACACACCTACAGGCTTCTTTAAATACCTGCAGCGCCATCAGTTGAGGAACATTGCAACTAATTTTGAAAATTTGTCTGTCTGAAAATTTACTGTTGTCCCAAGCAAAATGCAACAAACGATATATTTCTATCACTGCCCGTTAAGTTTTTATTGATTTTTCAAATTTATCACTCATTTTTGGAACACCCTGTATGTCGCAGTGAGATGCAAAGAGATGTAAGTGCCAAAATCAAAAGAGGTTTTGAACTAAACTGTACGAATGGTAGGAGAACTTCTTCTCCGTTTCGGTGTTAGAACTAGCGTCCCTGCTGCTGTCTACTTCGGAAAAAAAGTTTTGTCAGGTGACGCGTGTTTAACAATTGTGCATGAAAAAAAAACTGTAAAACCGGATAGGTGGGCCAGTCCTGTAAACGGATTCCACGTGGTTGATTCCTTATAAAGATACCAAATTGATGGATACTTCGGCCAGTTCTTTAAATATATTCTAAGTGGTAAGTTCCTTACAAAAGAACAGAAAAGTCGGATAAGTCGGCCATACCTCAGAATGTGTGGGTTCTAGATGGTAGATTCCTTCCAAAAAAACTAAATTATTGGATAGTTCGGCCAGTCCCCTAAGGAAGCTCTACACTGTAAAAAAATTCTGAAACGTTACTGAGTATTTCCATGTAACGTTTCGAAATTTCAATTGTTTTTATCCACTTCTTGGAAAAATCAAGTATTATTGTCAAAAAGTTTCCTGAATTGCTACAAGTTGCATGCATGCATTTGCTTCTCACTGTTGTGAAAAATATTTTTAGCTTCAAGTTTAAAGATTAACTGAGAGTATTTATAAAGTGTATCGGCTTCAGATTGATTGCGGTCCGTCCAGACTGAATAATCTCCTAAACGGAGGGAAAACGTCTATGGACTGCGTAGCGTGGATTTGCAAATATTGTAGGAAATCCTTGATGACTTTTTGCAATTCCATGTTAGCTTTGGCCATGTTTTTTATACTGGTTTTGTAACTTTCTTGATAAATCAGGAAGATGTCAAGGTATTATATTACATCTACTTAAGTTTACTCTTAAGTTCCAGAGACACGACTGGCTTTAGACGGGAAGATTTCTGAATTTTTCAGGATTCTTCCTGGATAATGTCAGGAAGGTTACTAAATTTTAGCGGAAAATATTCCTGGCTTTTTCATGATATGTTACTGGCTGAAATTGGGCACATCAGCTGCCCATTATTTTCCAGTAACGTTTCTGAATCGTTCTTATAGTGTAGGAGGTAGATTCTTTGCAAAAGGGATAAAGAATGAGAGAATTCTGGATCTTTGAAACTGATTTGATAATTGTTGGGGGAAGGAATACTTAGTAAGTAAATATTGTTAATTGATAGCATGGTGTCCTGTAATCTCTCAAAATTGGAAAGTCATCAGTATTGATAATTTATTGTTCAAAAACATTCAAATGTAATACTAATTTAGTGGAAGGTAAAAGATGATGTTTTTTTTTCTTTTTTCAGTTGGGGAGAAAAATTCCCTTTATCGCTGTTGAATAATAAACGTTCCTAAAAGCATTCGAATTTGTAATGTGTGAATGTATTTCATCAAAAATTTATCCACCACAAATATTTATCTACATAATTAATGTCTTGGTAAAACATATTTATTCAACATGAAGAATTCATTTACAAACTATTCATTTAATAATGCATTTGTCGGCTTTGAACAAGGTACAATTTTGCTTCCAAAAAGTAATACCTACTGTATTTATAATTATTCTAACTTTTAGATTTAATCTCTATTCCATAGAATCCATTCATATAAAGTATATTATTCAAAATTAATGTAACTATGAAAAACATGTTGTGTATCTACAATTTTTGAAACAAATGCTCGTTTAATAATAAATTTTGCAACATTAAATAGAATCTTATTTCGCGCAAAGAGTAATAACTAACGAAAAATGTTTCGCAAACATGTCTCCTGATGTAAGTCTTTAATCCTCATTTTAGAAGTTATATTTGTGAAATATTGATTTTAACATTTACAATCGCGTGTTTGCATCGTCGTCGCAAGAGCTTACTGCTCTTTTTTTTCCCCAACAGTTTTATATAAATTCTGACAAATACTTCCGAAGTTATTTTCGATACTCAACTTATAAGCGCTTTCTAAGCAACTAATTACATCGCTAAGGCCATCAAAGAATTTTAATTTATAACTTCATCTTGATCAGGAACCTTTTTCATAAGTTCATTTTCGCAAAGTACTTTTCCGAAATGTATTTAATCACGCAACGGAGCATTATTTTAATTAAAATCTTATTACTTTTCCTTTTACCGATTTGAAATCACGAGGGGCTAAGCTTACAGAATGGGAGCGAGTGACAAAAATGGTTTTTGAAATATTTCGATGAATTTTCGATGTCTTTTTAATTGGAGAAATACAAGAATTAATTTTAAACTTTTACTTCGTTGAACTAATGTCAAGGGAGATTTACAAAGAAACTAAGCGCCTTCATTAAAATGTTCTTGACAAGGGGCTCTGAGTTATTTCATGACTTCTTGGATTTCTTACATTTACGTGCGATTTCATTATTTTGTGTCGGCAATTGTAAATAGACCAGGTTTATTTGTGTGCTCCTTCATATTTAAATTTGTTATGTAAATACGCAGAGAGACGACAGTAAAAGGATTCAGTATATTAGATTGTTTGTTTTAAATTTTATTCAGCATTATAAATTCGAAATAAATAAATATAATATAAATAACTATAAAATATAAATAACATTGTTATTAAGCATGATTCTTATCAAAAATAACATTTTCAACACAGCATTTTGTAGGCTATTTCAGTGTCTAACTCTTTAGTTGGTTTCCACTTCTTCCGTATCAATTAGAATTTTGTATTTTGGTGGAGGGAGTAAAATGCTTGAATTAAATAGGAAGGGATAAATACAAATCCCTATTTTGCATAATAAACCATAGTATTTCTCTATCTACAAGACTTAAAATATTTCCACAATGTCAAATGTAGAAAAAATTCTACACTGTTAAAAACGATTCTGAAACGTTTCTGGAAAATAATGGGCAGCTGATGTGCCCAATTTCATTTCTGCCAGTAACATATTTTGCTAAAACCAGGAACGTTTTCCATCTGAAATTAAGTAACGTTCCTGAAATTATCCAGAAAGCCTCCCGAAAAGTTCAGAAATCGTCCCATTTAAAACCAGTCATGCATCTGGAACTTTAGAATAAACTTAGACAGTTATAATGCACCAACTTGGTATGTACAGTCATAGAAAAAAAAACGAAACACTTTTAATTATTCGGCCATCATACATGCTAGAAAAGAAAGAAAGATGTCATCCGACTTGGTTTAAAGTCTTCTTTAAAACTACGTAGGTAAAATTTTGATGAGGGACCATATACAAACCAAATGCTCAACACCAACTTTTGATTTTCAAATGGAAACCCCTAATTTTTGCTACATAATTATGTTTAGACAGCAAAATATAGTCCGGATACGAAATTTCACGGCATTCCGTGCTATAGAAGAGAAGTTATTAACGAAAAACGTTTTAGGGACCGTGACCACATTAAAAACGCTTCTTTCAAGGTCACGGCTTATCAAGTAACGGAATGTAAACAAAGGAAAGATCAAGATTATCCAGCTCAATTCATGATTTTTTGAACTTCTCTTTTTTTTCCGTAATCCGATATATTTTAGCCGATTATGTTGCGGCAAAAAGCGATTTACGATCGATTTTTTTTTTTTTTTTTTTGAAAAAAAAAAAGTAAAAATATTTACTGATTTTTGTCTATCTGGATTAACCTAAAAAAGACGGATGGGGTTTGGCTGGTCCATCGTATAGATCGTTGTTTAGTAAATCGAATAATGACAAATTAAAATAATGGAACTTTTTGCCTTTTATAATATGAACCTATTGGATTGCTTATATAATCATTCAGCAAATTAGCCTCATAGAAATGCAAATATCCAACCTTATATCTAGAAACATGATGTGAACATGTTTGATAAATGTATTGCACCTATATTACAGGTTTATTTTGGAATGAACAGAAAGTCTTTTGATGTAAAATGGAATTGCGCGTTTTTGATTTCGCTTAACATCGACAGAAGTTTGGGTCATCGCACACAAAAATATAAAAAATATACCGCACTACGTGGGAAGACACAGCATTAAATAGATTGGAGACTCGAGCGAAGCAAGGTCAATTTATTCCTTGAAACTTTGCTCTAAATACATAAAATGAACGAAGTATCAATCTAAAAATAAAACAGAAACAGGAGAATATAAATACCCGTTAATGAGCAAACCGTTCATACTCGAACTTTTTCGGGAAAATTTGGTTATTTGAATTAACACAGTGAACAAACACATTAATTGTTTTAGCGGCTTTTTTGTAATCAAAAAAATAGAATTTGTTTCAAATCTTAATTTATGCGAAAGATCATAATGCGTGGTATTATTAAAAAGGCATAACACAATCGGCGGTTTTAGTTAAACATGTAAGGGCTCTTAGAAGCAATTTAGGAAAGTAATTTCCCCATGCTGTTTCTAGCAACGAGATTCGAGATGGTCCAACCCGTAATTTAAAAAGACAAAAGTTATTTTAGCTTAAATCTGATTTCTTGTCATTTCTCCGATTTTATAATATTACAAACAAAACTTAGCATTATTTGATTTTGTTTCGCGCACTATACACCTGCAAACTAACATTTTCTATAGAACCGGGCATTGGGCTGGCGCACGTATAGCAATATTGTGCGCAGCATACCCGACAGGCTGGTTGATCTATCCAGAAGCTACAATTTCGTCCTCGCTGTAAATTTTGCAGACTGGAATCGGCACCAGTCGAGCTAGATGCAGAAGTCAGCTTATTGAAGCTCAGAGTGCGAATAAACTGGTAGATAAAGTAAATTTATCTGCTGTATGTTTACGGCATCTCACTGGTGAGATAAATTTTCTTCATCCACAAGTTTTTAGGCATTCTCAGCTTCAATGACATGACACCAGCTTCTTTCGTGAAATACACCGCCAGCTCAGTCATTTCCAGCCGAGGACTGCAGTTTCGTTCTTATTAGCACTCATCAGCCCGGCATAGGAAAGTGACTGAGCTGGAGATGGAATATAATTCTCTAATAGCTAATATAATTCTATATTAGCTACCAGTTTGTTTCGCACTCTTGGCTACCTTAAATGGTTTTCCATCTCCAGCTCAGTCACTTTCCTATGCCGGGCTGATGAGTGCTAATAAGCACGAAACTGCAGTCCTCGGCTGGAAATGCCTGAGCTGGCGGTGTATTTCACGTATTTCTGCTTTAGCCCTAGATAATGGGCGGTAATTTACTGAATATACCTGCTTCTTAGTTCGGTTAAATCTGGTTCAGGGTTGCTATGTTCATTATTCGGACCCACAGCAGCCATCGAATGGGATAACCAAACCGCAATTACATCTCTGTGAAAACGCGGGTCACATTCAGCCCGCGAATTTGGTCCATGTGGCCCGTTGTATCTTTAAAGAATAAGAACAAAAAGTAGAATTAGTTCCAGTGTCATAAAGTTGGAGCCGAATATTCAGATAATGGATTCTGAAAAACATGCATTTAATAAAATAGGTACCCATTAGTTGATTACAATAATTTTTTTTCACTTTCTTTCTTTGAAGATATTTTTCCATGTTGTTCGAAAGGGAAGAAAATAATTTGAAATTTTATCTTTGTCTTGCGAGAATGATTTTAATGTGAAATGCACGGCAAAATGACCGAGAAAGTAAATAGAAAAATAGTATTTAAATTATAATTAAGAATAGACAAAAACTCAACTTAATCTAAGAAGCAAATCAATGTTTTGTTAAATCTTTGAAGAAGTCAAAAAAAAAAAAAAAAGTTCACAATTAGCCACAACTACTATTTTTGTGCAGAATACTCCTCTCCTACATCCTAACGCATTGAAAATTATTCAATCACTATACAAAAAAAAAAAAAAAAATGATTCCTAAAAACCAGTAAACTTATCTAAGAACAAATTTTTATTTTTGACCCATCTGGATACTGTTAAAGGCCAAACTTCACACTGTCGGCTATTTTTCGAATACTTTTTCCCGATTTAGACAATACAATAATTTTTCCTTTTAATATATTATCACCGGGGAGAGCCATTAATTCTACACTGTCTATTGCAACATGACTAGCAAAACAATGAGGTTTTGTTGTATGTTTCTGTGAAAAAGTTGTGCATGTTGATTTTTTTGAGCAATCACGATTGCTTATTGCTTTTATTTGACTGTTTTGATGTGCTATCATTTTATTTTCCATACCAGCACCCTCTGCAGCACCATCGTCGGCCGGCCGCCTCACGATGCTGCTCCTCTGGCGAAAACCGTCTCCAGGTTGCGTCAATATCCTACACATACACACGCATACATACACACACCTACACACACACGCGCATACATACACACACCTACACACACACGCATACATACACACACCTATACACAGACGCATACATACACACACCTACACACACACAAACACACACGCATACATGCACACACCTACACACACATACACATACACACACATACATACACTCATGCCTGCACAGACACAAACACACATGCCTTACATGCACACACAAACACGAACGCCTACACATACGCGCGTACACACACATACGAACGCCTACACGAACACGCGCGTACACACACACGCTCGTGATTGCGAAAAACATTATTTATTTTCAAAATGCCAAAAATTCAAATATATATATATATATATATATATATATATATATATATATATGTGTGTGTGTGTGTGTGTGTGTGTGTGTGTGTGTGTATTTTTTTTGAGCAATCACGACTGCTTATTGTTCTCACTTGACTGTTTTTGACGTTCCTTTGATTTTTCCCACCGCCACCCTCCGCACCATCACCGTCGACGGGCTCCTCATGATGTTGCTCCTATAGTGAAAGCCGTCTCCAGGTTGCATCCATGTCCTACACACATGCGCATACATACACAACTACACACACGCACGCACACACACACACACAAACACATACACACATACACCTACACTCACATACAACACATACACACACGCATACATACAAACACCCACACATACACACACAACTACCCACACATTCATGCCTGCACACAGACACAAATACATATGCCTACACACACATACACATACCCCCCCCCCCACACACACATTCATATACACAACTATCCACACACTTATGCCAGCACACAGACACAAACACACATGCCTACACACATATACACATAACCCCTACACACAAACACATACCCCCACACACAAACACACACGCCTGCATACACGCACTCGTGATTGCGAAAAACATAATTTGAATTCAAGATATCGAAATTCAAAATTTTTTTTTTGAGAAATCACTACTGCTTATTGCTTTCATTTGACTGTTTTGATGTCCTTTGATTTTATTTTCCCACCGCCATCCTCTGCAGCATCACCGTCGACCGGGTCCTAACGATGCTGCTCCTATAGCGAAAGCCGCCTCCATGTTGCATCCATGTCCTACACACACGCGCATACATACACAACTACACACACACGCACGCATACACACACACGCCTACATACACACACTCGTGATTGCGAAAAACATAATTTGAATTCAAGATGTCAAAATTCAAAAATTTTTTTTTTGAGTTATTGTTTTACAAAAGGCAATGGCTAAACGCAGAAAGGAAGAAGAAAAAAAACAGAAGTATTTTAAGTGTAGCTTTTAATTTAAAAAGTTCTATAAAATATTCTTTCATTAGACAATGAAGTAGTGTTTCGCATTATTTACACATTGACGTCTGAACAATATCCACAAAAAACTGACGGTTGCAGCATTGTGTTGTTTTTCTGCAGAGACAGCGAATAAATTTATGCATTTAAAAAATTCATTGACGTAACTCTAATGTAGAAAAACCACGTTATAATTGGTTTGCTTATTTTGTTCAACAATGTTTTTCTTTTTTTTAAAAGGAACCAAATTTCATAATTTCTGTTTTAAAAAAGTATACGGTCCCCTAAATTAGGAAAAAATGAATTTTTAAGCATAGCACAAAAAATATTTTGAGCTCAAATTTTAGATTCCCACATAAAAGCTCTTCTAGATTGTTTTTCTGTTAAAATTTAATATGGTTTCAGATCATACTTTTTTTCAAAAAATATTAAAATAATTCATAAAAAAACTAAAATTACATTTTAGGTGTTGAAAATTATGTTTTTTTATTGGGTTGATTCATATTTTGATATAAAAAAACAATCTCTGCCGTGCCTAATCTAGTTTTTGTGTTATGAGTAAAAATATCAAATTACGTTTTAATATTGCGAGAGGACTTTTTCAAAACTCGATTCTGAAGTAACGGCTGGATCGAATTAAACAAAACTTTGTATACAAAGTTTAAAAATGATGCTGATCACAAATATATGATAAAAAAAGGGGGTTCTTATTGAAAAATTTGAATTTGATGCTCGTTTTATAATATGAAGACGACCCCTTAACAACAATTTTTTACCATAATTATGGTAGAACTTTTTATTTCTGAAACAATGACACCTTACACGTGTCTCTAGTCTTTGAATACGATCGAGTGTTTCGTTTTTTTTTCTATGACTGTACCTTCCCGATTTAGCAAGAAAGTTCCAAAAGCAGCATTGCAAACATCGCCAAAGCTAAACAGAGTTGCAAGTAAGAGTCAAGAAACTTGCTTGTCTGCATTTCTCGTCAAAGCCACGTCGTCCATGGACTCACTCGCTCCCCCTCTACCCCCTTTGGGAGCTTAATCCTTCTGGCCAAATAATCGTGGCCCAAAAGTCGATACACTTTATAAATACGTTCAGTTAATTTTCAAACTGGGTGCTAAAAATATTTTTTAACTGCAGTGAGAAAGTCTGCATTCGTGCAACTTGTAGCAATGCAGGAAACTTTTTGACAATGATACTTGATTTTCCTTGGAAGGGAACAAAAACCATTGAAATCCCGAAACGTTACAAGGAAATACTAACTAGTAACGTTTCGGAATTTTTTTAGTGTAGGAAAGGGCGATTTCTTCAAATGCTTACTCGTTAATACGTTTCCAAACCTCCGCCCCCTAACATCATGGGAGAATAATCTCATATTCAGTTTTTTTTTTCGTTTTCTTTTAGTTCAAGTTTTGCAATGCAGAATGAAGATTTAATAACTTGTTCTTTCTGCACTTTCTATTATCTCTAGTTTTCCCCTGTGAGTAATTTGCATCACTGTCGAAATAAAAAACATTTTTCGATAAAATGGGTGCATTTTTCCTACAATCCTCATATCGTCGCCTCAGAGTAACAGCAGGACATCTTAGTGTTGTTACTGGGATTCGATGTCTTACTGCTGCTCTGAGGCAACGAACAACAGCCAATGATTGAGTAACACTCCTGACGTCATCAACAATAAAACTCGCGCCACGGCATGATTATTTGGTAATATGTTTAGGTAATTTTAACATGCAGGTAAAGGCCTTATTGTGACAAGGGTGAATTGGATCCGGTAACATAACTGTTTTACTTGTAAGACAGTGTATCGTTTTTCAGGGGAATGAAGAAACGCTATCTACTGGAGTTCAGGGTTCATCCACTAGAGTTACGGTTAAAATGTCAACTATCAAAATATCTCCAAACAGGCAAATGCTTCGCTCTAATGTATAAGCAATTTTCACCCGTCATACCTTGACTGGTGATTTTCTAGTAAGTTAACACCTTTAAAAAAAAAGGAGTGTGGAAGTCATTGACTTATCTACTCTATGGATAATCGGGTGTTTACTGTAAAAAAATTGTGTGTGTGTGTGTGTGTGTTTAGGAACTATACGTCTACAATTGAGCACACAAATAGTTCAACTTTATGTATTTCTTTACTCACACTTTGAGAAATCAATCATTTACAGCAGAGGTTCCCAACTTCAGACATCCGCCCCCGTGTGCGCAAAATAATAATAATAATAATAATAATAATTTGAATTTTGACATCTTGAATTCAAATTATGTTTTTCGCAATCACGTGTTTTTTTGCGTGTGTGCAGGCAAGTGTGTGTGTATGTGGATATGTGTGTGTATATATGAGTATGTGTGTGTTGGTATGTGCGTATGTGTGAATGTGTGTGTGTTTGTGTCTGTGTGCTGGCGTGTGTGTGTGTGAGTGTGTGTGTATGTGTGTGTATGTGTGTGAGTGTGTGTAGGCATGCGTGTATGTATGTATGCGTGTAGGATATGGACGCAATATGGAGAAGGTTTTCGCTAGAGGAGCAGCATCGTGAGGCCGGTCGACGGTGGTGCTGTAGAGGGAGGCGAGGGGAAAATAAAATCATAGCACGCCAAAAACAGTCAAGTGAGAACAATAAGCAATCGTGATTGCTCAAAGAGATTTGACAGTTAAATCTATTTTCTTTTCTAATACATATTTGCGCTTTTTTTCCATAAATTCATGAACTCATTGTTCTTTAAATTCTTCAGAGCTCTTCCCTGGTTTTCATTTCTTCCATTATTTTTTTTTTTTGAGTTATGGAAGTAAAATTCTATTTCAAATTCAACTGGGAATAAAAATTTTATCACCAAATTTCTACAACATGAGTCTTGAAAATTTTGGAGCAAATGTTTTAGTCGAAGATCCCAGCTGTAAAATATGCCTCACCGTTTGCATTTTACTTAATATACACTGAAAAAAAATCCGAAACGTTACTGGTTATTTCCCTGCAATGTCTCGGGATTTCACACGTTTTCACTCATTTCCCCGTAAAAACAAGTATCTTCACAAAAAAAGTTTCCTGAATCGCTGCAAGTTGCACGCGTGCAGACTTTTCACAGTTGTGGAAAATATTTTTAGCAACCAGTTTAAAGATTGAATGAGCGTGTTTATTAAATGTATCCGCCAGTTGTCGCTTACGGCCTGTCCAGGTTGACTAAGCTCCCAATGAGAGCGAATAATCAATGGATAGCTACAGCTTTGCGAAACAGGAATTGCAAGCATAGCTTTGGCCGTGGTCGCTCTGATTTTTATTGAGCCTTCTTGATAAATCCAGGAGGGTTCTAATCGATAACGCTAAACCTACTTAATAATTTCTAAAAGGTTATGACTGGCTACAGGGGATATTTCACATTTCTTCAGAAAGTTTCAAGGTTAATTTCAGAAAGGTTACTGACTTTTAGCGGAAAACGTTCCTGGTTTTTATAAGATATGTTATTGGAAAAAATTGGGCACATCAGCTGCATATTATTTTTCAGGGACGTTTCTGAATCGTTTTTACAGTGTAGTTTTGTAACAATATGAACTTCGTCATATACACAAAATTAGTTAAAGAATAGTGTGTTTACTTTCGAGAGTTTCGGGGGGGGGGGATGTTTCCTGCATTTGCTAAAGCAAGAGCTTTTTCATTCCCCACAAATGTGTTTTGTTTAATTAAAAAATCGTTACTCGTCCTTCAAACTCAATTATATTTAACATTTTAGCTGGAGAGCACAGCGGACCCCCCTGGCATGAACTCGCGGATCCCCGGGGGTTCGCGGACCACAGTTTGGGAAATTCTGATTTACAGTAAATTTATTTAGTTGTCAAACGCAAGCACTGATTAAGAATTGCAGGTTGTAAGTCAGTGGAAAGACTTTCTTATTGACTACGTGTGCATCAAATTATTTTCATTTCGCAAAAACTGTTACCTTGAAGTTTGCATGTATATCTACATTTATGCTTTGATAACAGATAAGCAAACGCAGAAATGAAATAGTTTTC
Organism: Uloborus diversus; assembly: GCF_026930045.1. Lineage (NCBI taxonomy): Eukaryota > Metazoa > Arthropoda > Arachnida > Araneae > Uloboridae > Uloborus > Uloborus diversus. The sequence continues at coordinate 58,595,620 of NC_072738.1, forward strand.
TCGTTCTTTCCTCAGAATACCAAAATAATACCCTGAAGCATGCAGAGCAAATGTTTTTCCTTTTCTATTCTCTTTAGCTTTCTTTCTTTCCCTGCATGTATTTCTATTTTTCTTAGTTTGCCCTCATTTGCTTTCTTCCTGAAAAAAAGGGAAATAACTCGAATCAGTCACATGCTGTGTAGCTGAGAATTTTTTTATTTTTTCTTTGTCTTTCGCAGGCAAAATTAATTTTTCTCTTTCACTCTTTTCTTCGACTCAGAGAAAATGTTTTTGTTTCTATTATAAGTTACCTAATAGTAAAATCCTTTTTTAAGAACTTGGTTGTAATGTAGTCAAGTTATTGTCTAAATTGTTATACTGTATTGCAAGGACTTGTGGTATATATTATGATCGACGTTAGAGAGTTGAGCTGCTCTTTATTTTTTTTTCTTACGGAGAGCGTTATGGAGTGTAAGTGAACATTTATAATCACTATCAATCAGTCTCAACATCGAAATTAGCATTTGTGATGTCATTTGCTTTTGTTTTTAATAATTCTGATGGCAGTTAAAATTGGTAATAACGTTAGGTAAAATATGCAATTACTAGAAACTTAGTTAATGTAATTGAGTTGAGCAGTTTTACAACCCAAATTCAAAATAATAGAATATCAGTACTTTTTGAACAAAACTTGTCCCTGAGTCGGGAAAAGTGAACGCATGCAAATTAAAAAGACACAAACTCGTTATTCATGAATGGGTAAATCAATTCAAACAACTTTTCAGATACTGTTTTAATAATTTATGAATTTATTAACGCATTGGAAAATTAGATAAATTTTTATATGGGTCAAAAAACTAGAATAATCTATTTATTCAATGTGAATTTTAAAAATTAGCGATATTATTTGTATACCTGTTGCCCTATAGTTTGACACAAGTATGGAGCTTTTCGCCCGGATAATTTTACTCTTTTAAAAGACTTTTATTGCTCAAAATGAGTCGTTAAGGTGATAAATAGGGAAAAAAACGAAGTTACATATTGTATCATTTTTTAGAGTTAGAGAAAAAAGTATCCAACTCAATTCACACGAACCTTTTACAATCTATGGTATGTAAGATTTTAAAGGAATATAAAAGGACTGAGTAACTAAAAAGTAACTGAAGTAAACGAGGTTGAAATATTGTAACACCTGGCAGAGATGAATCAAAAGTTAAGAAGATTGTCCAAAATTATCGTAGAAAAATGATTCTTACGTCCGTAAGTGTTGGACAGAATGTATAGTTATCTTATACACGTCAATTACACTTGGAAGGTTGCATAAACTGCAGTTTTAATTGCGAATCTGCACTGTAAAAACGATTCAGAAACGTTCCTGGAAAATAATAGGCAGCTGATGTGCCCAATTTCAACCAGTAACATTTCTTACAAAAACCAGGAACGTTTTCCGATACAAGTGAGTAACCTTCCTAAAATGCTGGGAAATATCCCCTGTTAAAACCAGTCGTGAACCTTCCTGGTTTACCAGGAAAGCTCCAGAAGCATTACCGCGACCATGGCCAAAGCTGCGCGAATAATTGCAAGCAAGAACCAACCATATTACTTGCCTGCAATTCCTGCCTCGCAGGGCTGCAGCTATCCAGTGACTTATTTGCTCCCATTGGGAGTTCAGTCAACCTGGACGGGCCGTGATCAAACTGAAGCCAATACACCTTATAAACATGCTCAGTCATTCTTTAAACTGGAAGCAAAAAATATCTTTCACACCAGTGAAATGTCTGCATTCGTGCATATTTTAGCAATTCAGGAAACTTTTTTGCGAAGATACTTGATTTTGCGGGGAAATAGGTGAAAACCTCTGAAATCCCGAAACGTTCCACGGAGGTAACCAGTAACGTTTCGGAATTTTTTTACAGTGTGCGAAGAAAGACCAAAGATAAACATGAAGCAGAAACGGGTATGACTCTCCTGGAGAAAAGAGAAGCTCAAACAGGGGCAACAAGGTTGGAGAAGTATTAAATTTCGTAATGAATCTTTTTTTTTTTTTTTGAAATATCTGTGAACAAAAAAAAGTGTTCGGGTTTGACGTTTAAACAGAAAAGTTTATGATAAATCTCGTGTAAGACGTTCTCTCAAATTGGACACATCCTTCTTGGTTTGTGGGTGCATGAGGGCTGCTGGAATTGGGAAGTAATATCTGTCTTAAAATAAAGCAATGCGTGACTTGCGCTGTTTATCAATAATACTGCATGATACTTCATCTGAGGCACAGCAGTTAAATATTTAGTGACACATATTATCTTTCAGCAAAATTCTACTCAGTGTCACATCTCTAAATCGACTCATCGTTTTTAACCAGAAAGAGGAATTTCGGTATTAAACTGGTCAAGCAAATCTACCAATCTTAATAAGATCAAAAATTTGTGATACCTTCTAAATCTAAAGGAAGCGGTTCAAGACCAGGTTCCCGCAAACAAAATTGAGCTCGTTGCCGCATTGAAGAGAGCATGGAAACAGTGTCAGAAACGATTAATGTAAGCAGGTGGTAGAATCCGTGTAAAAAAAGATAAAAGTATTGAATTCAGCGAAAAATGACGCATTCTAGCATTAATAGTTTTTTTTTTCAAGTGCTTTTCCCCCTTTAATTTGATTATACTAATTTTTTGACTCAATGTAAATCTTCATCACTATAAACTTTTGGATTATTCTGTCTAAGATTATTTTTTGTTGAGTATATTTGAAATGAAATGCATACATTAAGGTCTAAGAAAGGTGGTACGTTCATTTAAATAACTAATTTGCACTTATATTTGATTAGAATAAACTTTTTCCAAAACGTGGGTAGCATTCTGTTATTTTAAATTTGGGTTGTATGTCAAGCCATGTCAGTTCAAATATTAATTTTATTATGAATGCATTGCCGAGTAGAGAATGGAAGAAAGAGTGGATTTTGTTTTTTAAGAAAATACTTCTTTTTTCGATGTGAATCAGTCCTTTTAATAACTCTGCAAATCTGTCTGTGTATATGTTTGTGTGTCTGTAATCCCATCTTCTCCAGACTGGCAATATCTACCAGGTCAATTCTGATGCCGTTGGAGGCAGAAGATCCAGCGAAAGGACATTCCACCCTGTAGCACCCCTTTAAACCTTAAGAGCCGGATATCCAGGGATGAAAAACATTAAAAACATCAATTGTCACCTGCTACAGGTACAAAATTTTAATGACTTGCTTATTTCAGCTTAATGTTATTTTTCTTTTGATAGTTCTGCAATTTTTTTTTTTCTTTTACATTTTACTATACTGGCGAAAAGTTCTAGTAATGTTGTTATTTAAAAAAATACGGGAAGGAAAGAAAAATCTTTTCCTAGTCGTGAACCAAAATTTTATGAAGAAATAGCACAAAAGGTATCAACTTCCATCATTTATGTAAAAGATAAACCTTTCTGACCAGTTTCTTACTATTTTTAAATAGATTATGATCGTGCACTCGCTCGATTTAGATGGTCTACCGAAATGGGAGCTACCTGTCTTGTCTAGTGGTCAGAGAAGTCTGATTGCGACAGGAAGGAACGGGATCGAATCTCGACTCGGGCATGGACGTACTTCTCCTCTCCTGTCCTTGTCCTCTCTTTGTGTGATAATGTTGTTGTGCTGTAAATGGTTGCCTACCCTATAAACAGGTCCTTAAGGCATGTGTGTACTGTAGAAGTCGGACTTCACACCAAATTACGGTACAAGTTGGAAAAGTGAAGCAGCGCATCCCAAACTGCCAGCCTAGCTGGCACATGACAACAACAGAAATGAGAAAGAATATCGGGAAACAATTTGGTTGAAAAAAACATTTTTAGGAGAACGTAGGAAAATTTTTATCTTAGAGATATTTTGGGAAAAGTTAGATGACCATTGATTATTATCAGCACTATGACTTTTTTAATTTTTAAAAGACTAGAAAATAAGTAAATTATTGAAAAAATAAATTTTAGAAATGACAATTCACTGTATAAGTTGGTTGTGGGACAATGTGTTCCTAAGTCCTTAGTTTTCGATAATTGTGCCCTTATATCAACCTTTAAACCGAAGAAATTTTATCATTATTCGACAGGTATAAACTAACAACAATATTGGTAACAATCAACCTGACATAGCGGAGTTCTGATTTAGTTTTCAGTTTCCTACTTTGCAGACTCGTTTGCACACACACAATTTTGAATTACGTTGTATAGCGCTCAAGTAATATACAGGTTGTCCTGAGAAAGACTGACTGTTTTGAAAAATGTATTACAAAGAAACGGTTGATGATAAAAATATAATTCTTGCAGAAAATTCATGTGGCGGGCAGTAAATTTTTCCCCTCCAAAATAGCAAATTTTAGTTCAAATATTTTCCAATAGATGGCGCTGCAGATCGTAAGCTCGTGAATCAAGAAAAAAAGTGAATGTTCCATTATAATTTTTCCAAAAAGTTTTTAATGAACAAAATTTCAAAACATTTTTTTCAAAATGTCGAAAATCGGCTGCAATCACATGTCGCAATCGAAGGAAATATCGGTGAATTTCAATGCTTAGTTTTTGACAGACAGACTTACTATCTGCAGCCCCATCTATTGAAAAAATTTTAACTAAAATTTGGAACTCTGAGGCGGAAACAATTTACGGATCACAATAAGAATTTTCTGCAAAATTTTATTTTTATCACTAACCGTTTTCCTGTTATAAATTTTTGAAAACAATCAGTCTATTTCAAAACGCCCTGTAGTAGTTATGTGGAAAATTTATTTAGAATAATGTGATATGCCTTAAATTGAGAAATGTCTTCAGATTTTGCAATTTACCACGAGTGATATCCGCTATGAATATAATAAAGGCTCACTGAGCTAAAAATAAATAACGAGAGAGTAGTTTCAAAATTTAATGAGTCTCATTTTTTTTTATGAAAAGAAGGATCTCACTTTTGCCGCTAGTTATTATTTGTTATATTTCCTCCCAAGTATTCTTTGAAGGAAAAAAAAAACCAAATCAGTACTTCTTAAAAATAAAAATAAACAAATAAATCTTCCGCAGAAAAAGAATAGTTGAAGCTAATGGCATAAATTTAACCTCTTAACTGTTTTAAGTATAGATCCATTATGAAAGATAATCCCTGGAGATTAAGTATAAAAGCGGTTTCAAACTGTATATTCATTAGCGAGAATGAGTTTAGAGGATCCCTTTCTCTTTTATGCAATTAAAATCATAAAGATAAATTGCTGCCGATTTTTCGGTTTTTTAAAAGTCTTAAAAATATTTTATTTCCATCTGTGAGAAAGAAAAATGAGACCGAAATGTTTCACGCTATAAAACTAAATTTGAAAAAAGATAGCCAAAAATGTTCTTGGTTATTGAAATACGCGTCCTCTTGGAACCAATTACTTTTATTTTATGTTTAATTATTATTCTAAGAAGAATTTAATTAACTGTTATTCTACACTCATTTCTACATTTTTTAAATACTGCGAAAGTTCAATTTAAAGTTATTCTAAAGAATTTTTTACAGAAGTTTCATACTTTCCAATAATAGCTCAGAGGAAGGCAATGAAAAGCTGAAAAAAAATCGTACTTCTTTTTGATAGATTTGTTAAAATTAACTTAGGTACTTTAAAAAGAACTACGTCTGTTGGGCATTTTTGATAAATCTAACTTGAATCATTTGCCATCTCTTTCTTCAAGACAACACGTATCTACTGTCTTCAAGTAAGAGATGTAATTTAAACTATTAAGCAATTTCTGGCACTTTTATGTTTTCGTTTTATTTATATATTTATTTCCTTTTTTTTTTTTTTTTTTTTTTTTTGCTTTGTTTTTGTTCTAGCTATCAATGTTTTAGAATCAGTTTCTATGCAGTTTAAAAATACTTTATACACATCCCATTATTGTCCGTTTTTCACGAGAAGGCACTTTGCCCCGCCTCCTCGAACGCAGATTTCCATTTCACGCTGGGTGATTGGTAAGAAATCCAAGCGCTTCTAAATGAGATAGCCTAAACTTGGGTGAGCATTTTAATGTGCAAATAAGGTGTAGTGTCCCTTGCATCACTTGCATCCTTTTCTCTGTTGTCATTTTAGTTAGGGTTACACCCCTAGCAATTGGCAGGTCACCAGTGATTGGCACTTACAACAAAAATGTCCTAAAATAAGATTCATATCCAATCTTTTAAAAATAGAAGGCTATATACCAACTGAATGTACATTTACTTTAAACATTAAAACTTCAATGCATGTCACTAAATGGTAGCAGTGCATAGAAAAGAGAAACAATTGGGGGTTGTGTCAAATCAACCATTTTTATTGCAAAAGCTTCTTCCCTGTCTTATGGAAACATGCACATCAATATATTAAAATCTGACGTAAAATGTACTTTAAATTTTGATTGCCAAAAGTTTTATTTAGTTGAAAGATGTTTGTTACCTTGAATGCTTAAAAGTAAATATTTGTCTCTTTTTGAGGGTTTTTGAAGAAATAATGGATGCTATTTAGTGGTGCTTCAGTTTTGCTAGTCCCCAGTAATTGGCACATACGCTTATAGTCCCTAATGTGTTGTGCAATGTGTCACTAGTTTAATTTCTGATAATTTTGCAGCAACAATATTATATGAGTTCTACTATTCATTTAAATCCTCCAGAATCTAATGTTAAATTTCTAAAAGAAACATTAAAAAAACAAATATTTTTGGCCATCACAGTCAGATATCGCGACTATAGAGAACTGTTCCGTTTTTTATGGTTCTTATGATTCTTTTAAATCATCATGTTAACGTTCTTTTTTATGTGAAAACAGCTATAATTCGTAAAATCAAAACTGCATGCCGACTAACAGAAATAATATGAATCAGCAATAGTATGATCTCGATATTTTTTCCATCAAATTCCAAATTTTTATTTCTCGAAAATACGCTTTTAACGCCAAGATGAGTAATTTAACATTAATTTATGTAAAATTACCTACTTTTCAAATTAACATTAATTATGTTTCTCATGCTGATGAAATTTGTACTCAGTCTAAAAATGAAAAATTTTGCCAATCACTGAATCACAAGGGGTCATACACTGGGGTATCAGGTAACAATTACTGGTGATTTTGGTAACGTTTTATACATACATTTTTTATAAAAATATCTATTTAAATATTTTTGATTTTAGTGAACTAAATAGATGCACAGATGTGCATCCTTTGATACAAAATATTTATAAGTAAATATTTCTTTTCTAAAAAATGAAAACAGAGGTAAGTTTAAGGCAATCTCTTAAAGTGCCAATTACTGGGGTCGTTACCATATTCTTACATTTTAAAAATTGCTGCTTTAACAACAACATGCTATGATCAGAATGTACCTTCTGCCGAAAATAGTGAACTAGAATCATCGGATACCACACGACGAAGGAAGAGTCAAGTGCCTTCTCGTGGAAAACGGACACTACTCTACGTTGGACATGCCTTACACGTAAATTATAATACGATTAACTATTAGAAGTAATACATTAAACTAGGAAATGTATGCTGTCTCGTAAGGGGTAAAAAAAAAAAAAACGGAAAATTTACAACTGGAATATGAGGTGGGAGAGATTTAATTTCAAGAAATTCTCAGACAAATTGTGTAAGATAAAGAAGCTCAGTTTACTCCTCGTTGATATTTTACAGACTAAAAAAACATCGAAACGTTGCGGATTAGTTTTGCGCATCGAATCAATATTTCGCACGTTTTCATCAATTTCGTGTGAAAATCAAGTGTCTTGGTCAAAAAGTTTCCTGAATTACAATAAATTGCACGAATGCCGACTTCTCACTGTCGTGATAAATAATTTTAGCTACCAGTTCGAAGGTTTATTGAACTGATTTATTAAATGTATTGCCTCGGTCGAGGTTGACAACAATTCTAAGCAAAAGATATGCAAGGATTTGGATTAGGATAACGATATGAGTGACAGTCGAGGGTCTAGTAACAGTCTTAAGTTTGAAGTTAAATAATAAGTATTTTAGAAAGGTAAAACTGATGTTGCTGCTACCCATGAGTACCGTACAACCATCCAGTGTTATTAGAGGGAATTTTATGAGCAAGTGGGTATTTACAAGACAGTGGTGGAAGGTTATGAACAGCTACCACGAGGTGTGCCGGTGTTTCATGTTCATTAGAATTTAATAAGGTTTAAGATCTAAAAATAAAGAATTTTTGTACATTTTGAAGATAAAAGGAGAATTTTGTCCATTACTCATCTTTTCCTCATCCTACCTGTCACTTGGTATCATCAGAATTTTTTGTGTCTGTTAATGGGGGATTGGACCTTTTTTCGAAATTGAGCAAATAAAAATCGAACTAACTGGCTCAGAGGTTACAGAAGCAGCCAAACGTTAGATGAGATATAGTTGCACCAGAGAAAAATAGGTTTAATTGCTTAAATACATTAAAAGGCTCAGAAAATTTAGTTAATCTAAGAGCGATGTTTTAAGCATGTCTGTTACTGGTACCGTTACTCTATCTGGCCTTGAAATATTTTGCTGGCAAGTAGGATGCTTGCACTTTTTCAACTTCGGTATTTGATGACGACTCTTAAATTGAAGTCAAAAAATATCAAACAAAGGAGCTCCAATGAACTACCGACGTAACGTAAAACCGTAAGCATTGCTCGGATTCGCTTTGCTATAAGAATTACGGCTTCAAATACGTTAATGGGTAGAACTTACATAAAAACTCTATTTTCGCGCATGCACCCAGAACTTCCGTCAACTCATATGTGCCGCTTCTCTAGTGAAATTGGGAAGTTTCAGTTTCGTTGTTGCCAGCGAAGCGAGATTTCATCAGATCGTTCGTGTGTTATGAAAGGCGTTAATATTTTTCCTCTCAATATCGGAATCAAAGTTATATTCGTTCAGAACTGAAAAAATTGAGTGGTGCTCCCTCTTGTGCGATAAATGTGCGACATGAGTATTCTTATTAGGATTTTTTTGTTTTTCATTTTTTAAAAATAAAAATATTTCTGCTCTTTATTTTTCTTAAACATTTTATTCAACGGAATATCAATAGTTTATGTTTAATTTGAACTATGAATCGTTTTGATACCTCAATTGGTTAATTTTTTAATTGTTATATTAGGATGCTTTCTTAACCAATAAACGTTCACTTTTATGGGCCTACCAGAGGCCATGTCAGCTTTGTCAGAAAGAGAGCTGACAAAGGGTCCTTGAAAGGGGGTCCTTGGAAGGACCCCGCTCTGAATGGTAGTAGTATACGTTTTGAAAACTTTATAGTGGAAGGTGATCCGGAGACCTAATTGACAAAGTGGCCCACATTTATCTTTCGCGACCTTTTAAATTTTTCCCTTTTACTATAATTCTAAATTAAATAACTGTTTGAAGAAAGCAGAAAATATCTTGAAATTTCAAACTGACTCATCACAAAGAGCTATGAAAGATTATGTATTTTTAAGTCAGTTTTTAAATTTCTCCGTAATTTAAGTCCCGTATTTTCTTTCCAAACGATATATCGGACGGAGAGAAATCTAAATATCGTTGTCGCGGTAGTAGATATATATCGATATATAACGGTTTATGGGTATATCGCTCAGCCCTAGTGTTAACATCTAAATTTCTTGAAATTGGTTTTAGAATTGAGGCTTTTCAGCGTATAATATTTCAACTTTTCTTTTTTTTTTTAATTCTGTTTTAGTGACTTAGTATTTTGCGTTTCGTTTAGTTGACACACGATCAATAAAGATTTTTTTTTTTTTTAATTTTAATGAATAGTTTTACTAGTTGTCTTTAAGCTAGCTGAGATTCTTAAAATGACTGTTAATTATTGCTGCTTTTGAGTAGTTTGAAGGACACATGTCTTTATATTAATGGATACTGTTGTAATTTCTTCCATCTTCAAAAGATTTTTCTTGCGCGACGTTGTCTGTACTCTGTTGGCTGTTTTTAACATTGAGACTTTTCAGCAAAATGGGTTTTTATCTTTTCTCTTTTAATTTATGTTTTCTTGACTCAGTATTTTGCGTTTTTTTAAGTTGATAGATGTTACAATGTCACAGAATATGCATTATTCATTGAATTTTAATGGTGACTTTTACTGTTGTCTTTAATTTAGTGGATACTTTTAGAATGACCATTATTTTTTTTGCCGAATGTTTATTGAGCATTTTGATAGACACATGTCTTTATATTGGAGGAGGCTTTTGGGGAAAACTGCCCTTCTTTAAAATAATTTTTTTTGTGGGACGTTGTACTCTGATGCTGTTGCTGATGAGGTTGTTACTTTTAGCATTGAGGATTTTCAGCAACATTGGATTTCAAAATTTTTGCTTCTTTTTTTTTTTATTTTAATTTCAGTTTTTACAGCTCAGTGTTTTGCGTTTCCTTCAGTTGACAAAGGATCAATTATTCTTTGAATTTTAATGTTGACTTTTACTGTAGTCTTTAATTTTTCTGAGACTTTTAGGATGACGATTAACTGTTTTTAAGAACTGCTGTTGCTAAAGAGAATTTTGAAGAATATATGCCCTTATAGTGCCGTGTGTAGGTAAAGGGCAGTAACTGCAAAGTTTTCATTTCTTTACATTTTTGCTATCTATTGTACGTTATCTTGTACTATTGTACAGTCATAGAAAAAAAAACGAAACACTCGTTCGTATTCGCAGACTATTGACACTAGAGACACGTGTAAGGTGTTATTTTTTCAGGAATAATGTGTTCTACATAATTATGTTGATAAATTGATGTTAAGGGGTCGTCTTCATATTAAAACGAGCATCAACTTCAAAATTTTCAATAGGAACCCCCCTTTTTTATCACATATTTGTAATTAGCATCCATTTTTAACATAGTATACAAATTTTTGTTAAAATTGATCCAGCCGTTATTTCAGAATTGAGTTTTGAAAAATCCCTCTCCTAATGTTAAAACGTTTTTTGATATTTTTACACATAACACATAAACTAGACTAGGAACGGCAAAGATTGCTTTTTTATATTAAAATATGAATCAGCCCAATACTAAAAACATCATTTACAACAACTAAAATGTAAATTTAGATTTTTTAGGAATTATTATGCAATTTTTTGAAAAAAATATGATCTGAAACCATATTAAATTTTAATAGAAAAACAATCTAAATGAGCTTTTATGTGGGAATCCAAAATTTGAGCTCAAAATATTCAGTAGTTTTTGCACTATGCTTAAAACTTCATTTTTTCCCATTTTAGGGGACCGTATACTTTTTTAAAACAGAAATTATGAAAGTTGGTTTCTTCGTAAAAAAAGAACAAAATTGTTCAACAAAATAAGCAAGCCAATTATAACGTGGGTTTTCTACATTAGAATTACGTCTATGATTTTTTTAATGTGTAAATTTATTCTCTGTCTCTGCAGAAGAACAACACAATATTGCAATCGTCAGTTTTTCGTGGATACCGTTTAAACGTCAATATGTAAATAATGCGAAACACTATTTCATTGCCTAATAAAAGAATATTTTACAGAACATTTTAAATTAAAAGCTCCACGTAGAATACTACTTTTTCCTGCGTTGACCAATGCCTTTTGTAAAAAAATAATTCTCAAAAAAAATTAACATACACAACTCTTTCACAAAAATCTACAATAAAACCTCATTGCCTTGCTTGTCATGTTGCAATAGGTAGTGTAGAAGGGCTAATCTCAATGATATATTGCTAAAAGGTAAAATTATTGCAATGTCTAAATCGGCGGAAAGCACTCGAAAAAAGCCGACAGCGTGAAATTTCTCCTTTAACACTATCCATATGGGTCAATAAATAATATTTGCTCTTAGATCAGTTTGCTGATTTCTACGAATTATTATTATTATTATTATTGGAAAGTGTTTGAATTCTTTTTAATGTGTTAAGATCTAATAGAGGACATGTCAGTCGCCAGAGTGGCAGTGGTGGAGCCAAAATTCTGCACATAGTGTAGTTGTTGTATCTGATGGTGAACTTTTTTTTTTTTTTTTTTTTGACTTCGTCAAAGATTTAACAAAACAGTAATTTGGGCGTAAGATTAAGTAGAGTTTTTGTATATTTTTAATTATAATTTAAATACTATTTTTCGATTTACTTTCTCTGTCATTATCCGTGCATTTCACATTAAAATCTTTCTCGCAAGCCAAAGATTAATTTTCAAAATATTTTCTGCTTTTTATATAACATGGGAAAATATGGAAAAAGAAAGAAAGTTATAATAAAAAAAATTGTTATCAACTCCTGTTTGCCTTATCTTATTATATGCATGTGTTTTCAGAAACGAATTTCTGAATATTTTTGCTCTTTCACTTTAAGCAAAGAACCGGGCGAAGCGGTGAAGAATGTTTCCCATGCAGTAATTGCCACCCCCCTTCCGCACACTATCTGAGTCTTCCTATTTATGGGCATGACAGTCCTGAACTAGAATCAATCAAGCAAGGAAGCTGTTGTCATGTCATTGAGGCTGAGAGTTCACACAAACTGGTGGATAAAGAAAATTTATTTCCACCATCTAGAGGCCGTAAATAATACAAACATATAAATTTACTTTACCTACCAGTTTGTTCGCGCTCTCAACTTGAATGACATGACTTCTGCCTCGAGCTCGATCAGATCTGAACCCAGACACTCAAGTCTACAACAGAAACTAAATTGAGGCCTCGGGATAGACAAGCCCGGTTGTAGGTTTGCTGCTCGTAGTTATGGGATAGGTGCGACAGCCTACTGCTTGATACTATGGCCCATAAATAAAGAATAAATACCTTTGTGTTGAAAAATTAAAATGTCAGTAATCCAACGGTTATTAAGCACAAAACTTGCAAATGATTGCAGACACGTGTTTCGGTGTTACAAAGGAACACCTTTTTCAATGCAAAGAAGTGTGAGCTTTTGGATGAAAGTCATCCGAGAAAAGCCAAAAGCTCACACTTCTTTGCATTGAAAAAGGTGTTCCTTGTAACACCGAAACACGTTGTCTGCAATCATTTGCAAGTTTTGTGCTTTATTAACGTTGGATTACTGACATTTTAACTATGGCCCATGTTCGCAAGCAAGTATATGGCGCGCAAAACAAAATCAAATAATGCTTAGCTTTGTTTGCAAGTGCAAAGTTACAAAATCCGAAAAAAAGACAAGAAGTCTGATTTTGGTTCACCTTGATTTAAGCTAAAGTAACTTTCGAATTTTAGTTACGGGTTGGATCCATCTCGAATCTCGTTGCTACAAACAGCATTGGGAAATTACTTACCTAAATTGCTTTTAAGAGACATTACATGTTTGACTAAAACCGCTGCTTGTGTTATGCTTTTTTATTAATACCAATCATTGTGATCTTTCACATCAAATTTGGATTTAAAACAAATTGCCGTTTTTTGATTAAAATGAAGCCGCTAGAACAACTACTGTGTTTGTCCACTGTGTTAATTCAAATAGCCAAACGTTCCCAAATAAAGTTCGAGTATGAAATGTTTCCGCATTAACGGGTATTTATATTCTTATGTTTTTGTTTTATTTTTTAGATTGATATTTGGTTCATTTTATGTATTGAAAGCAAGTTTTCACGGAATAAACGTGCCTTGCTTTGCTCGAGTCACCAATCTATTTAATGCTGCGTTTTCCCACGTTAGGCGGTATATTTTTTATATTTTTGTATGCGATATACCAAACTTCTTTCGATGATCTGCAAAATTAAAAACGCGAATTCCATTTTACATCAAAAGACCTATTCATTTCAAAATAAACCAGTAACATAGGTTCAATACATTTATCAAACATATTTACAGGTCTATCTAGGTATAAGGTTCAATTTACATTTCTCTGAGGATAATGGCTGAATGATTAAATAAGCAATCCAATAGGTTCATATTATGAAAAGTTAAAAAACTCCATTACTTTCAGTAAGTCATTATTTTATTTATTACACAACGATCTATACAAGGGACCTGCGAGTCCCCATCCGTCTTTCTAAGGTTAATCCAGACAGACAAAAATCAGTAAATATTTTACTGTTTTTCAAAAAAAAAGTTTTCGACCCTAAATCGCCTCGGTGCAACATTATCGGCCAAAAAGTACCGAATTACGAAAAAAAAAAAAGTTAACTTGAAAAAATAATGAATTGAGCTGAATAATCTCGTTCTTAGTTTACATTCCGTTACTTGATAAGCCGTGACCTTGAAAGAAGCGTTTTCAATGTGGTGACGGTCCCTAAATCGTTTTTCGTTAATAACTTCTGTTCTACTGCACGGAATGCAATGAAATTTCGTACCCGGGCTACTTTTTGCTGTCTAAACATAATTATGTAGCAAAAAATAGGGGTTCCTATTTGAAAATCAAGACTTAGTGCTAATTTTACTTTTTATATGGTCCCTTATCAAAATTTTACCTACATAGTTTTAAAGAAGACTTTAAACCATGTCAGATGACACCTTTCTTTCCTTTCTAGCATGTATAATGGCAGAATAATTAAAAGTGTTTCGTTTTTTTTTTTTCTATGACTGTACAAGCTCGCTTATTTAATTTTCTGAAAAAAGGGGGCGAAATAAGCGTTTAATTCGAACATTTTTCTATTGTTAGTACTGAATCCCCCACACATTCAGAAAAGTTACTGAATATTTCCGTGTCACGTTTTGGGATTTCAATGGTTTGTATACACTTCCTGAAAAGATCAATTATCATTGTCAAAACGTTTCGTGAATTACTGCAAGTAGTACGAACACAGACTTCTCACTGTTGTGAAAAATATTTTTAGCTCCCAGTTTAAAGATTAACTGAGCGTATTAATAAAATGTATCAACTTCAGTTTACCAACGGCCCGCACATGCTGTTTATGTTCCCAATGGGAGCGAATAAGTACGAGGGGGGGATCCAAAAGAAACCGGACTAAGGATGCGATGCCAATCCTAGATGTAGTACAGACCTTCACAAACCAGCTGTGCAAGTGGCGTCAGTGTAATTGATACCGTCTGATCGTGGGGGTTAGTTTTCACAGTTACTTTTTCTTTCCGCCTGCGAGCTCATTACATGGCAGATTTAAAAGAACAAACTAAACTTGAAATTTTTCTTCCCCTGCTTCAAAAGTCGGCAACGAATTAGCTTACCAAATGTTTCAACAAGCTTTCAAGACCGATGCTATGAGCCGTACATAAGTTTTCAAGTGGTTTGGGCGCTTTAAACGCGGGGTAGTATGAATGTTGAAGATCATGCTCGCTCTGAGCGCCCTCCAACGTCTCGAAGTGATGAAAACGTTGAAAAAATCTGCCAAAAAATCAACGAGAGTGATCGTTGTACGATTGACGAAAATTTAGAAGAAATAAGAGTGAGTTGGAGCTCGCTAGGGCGATTGGAAGGGTGGTTCCTTCACAATTATAACGCTCCCGTACACACAACCTTTATCATTAACAGCTAATTGGCCTCTCAGGGGTGGCCAGTCGTTCTTCGATCCCCGTATTCGCAAGACCTAGCCCCTGTGATCTTTTTCTGTTCTCGAGGATGAAAAAAAATCTGAAAATGAAGCGTTTTGATGATGTAGAGGCTGTAAAAACTACTTCGCAACGGGCACTGGATATGGTCAAACTTAGAGAGTTCCAGGGGGGCTTCTAACAGTGGGAAAAAAATTAACAAGTGTATTGCATCACTTTAAAGGAGACAAAAGAAATTTTGTGATGTTTTAATATATAAATATTTTAGAACACAAATTCCGGTTATTTTTGGGTCCCCCTGGTATGGATTACGTTTTTATGCAAGAACTGTAAGCGAGTAAAATTCTCGATACTTAATTCCAATTCTTACTTTGCTTAGGCCATGTTTGTATTACTAATGTTGCTTTCTTAATAAATCAGGAAGATGCCACGCTATTATATTGTACTCACCTGCCTAAGTTCACTCCTAAGTTCCACACTGTAAAAAAATTCCGAAACGTTTCTGAGTATTTCCGTGTCACGTTTCGGGATTTCAATGGTTTTTATCCACTTCCTGGAAAAATCAAGTATCACTGTCAAAAAGTTTCCTGAATTGCTACAAGTTTTACGAATGCAGACTTTTCACTGTTGTGAAAAATGCTTTTAGCTCCCAGTTTAAAGAAGAATTGAACACATTAATAAAGCGTATCGACTTCAGCTCGATTACGGTTCGTCCAAGCTAATTAAGCTCCCAAAGGGAGCGAATAAGTTTGGACTACGTTGCTTTGCAAGAACTGCAGGCGAGTAAAATTCTCGATACGTACTTGCAGTTCTGACTTTGCTTTGGCCATGGTTGCTATGCTGCTTATAGAACTTTCTCAGGAAGGTGCCAAGCTGTTATATACTATCTACCCAAGTTTACTCGAAAGTTCCGGATACATGACTAGCTTCAAACGGGAAGATTTCAGAATTTTGTAAGAAGCTTCCGAGATAATTTTAGGAAGGTTACTCAGTTTTAGCAAAAAACGTTACTGGTTTTTGCGAGGTATGTTACGGGCAGACGTTTCTGAATCGTTTTTACAGTGCAGAGAAACGACTAACTTTAGACGGGAAGATTTCTGAATTTTTTAGGACACTTCTGGGATAATTTCAGGAAAGTTACCGAGTTTTAGTGAAAAACATTCCTGGTTTTTGCAAGATATGTTACTGGCAGAAATTGTATTCATCAGCTGCCCATTATTTTCCAGGAACGTTTCTGAATCGTTTTTACAGTGTTTCTGCAAATAACTCGAAAGCTGATTTCTGCAGATACTGCCGTTTACCTGCACACGGCAGTATAATATTGAAGACTTTTGGGGAAAATAGTCTTTGTTCAAAGGAAATTTTTTGGAGAACGTTGTCTGTAGTCTGACGGTGTTTTCGGAGAGAACTTTATTGTTATTTTGAATTTTATATGTAATTTTGAATTTCAGATTTTATTTTTAAATTCCTTATTTTAAACTTGGGTTTTCAGGACAATTTTATTTTTCCAGATGGATATTCCACAGAAAATAATGACGCTATTTAATTTTTTTGCGTCTTTCATTGCTTGCTAGTATGTGCTTTGCATGCACTTTTTAATTTTAACGGACTATTATTTTATGTAATCAGAATATGAAAAAAAACTAGTTGAGAAAAAAATTATGTTCGACGCAAAAATAGCATACCGGTATTTTGCTGTTCCTAGAAATATCTTTCTTAAACACAAACAAATTATAATTTTTAGTCAGCAGTACACCCAATAAACGAGTCACAACGTTAATTTCTCACAATTAGTTCTCTCACAAAAGTAAACGCCAAATACTTAAGCTAAAAATACCTTGTATCTTATACAGGATGTCCTGAAACAGCCTGACTGTTTTCAAAAATTTACAAGAAAACGGTAAGTGATAAAAAAAATAAATTCTTGCAGAAAATTCATGTTGTAGTCCGTAATTCTTTTCGCCTAGAGTTCCAAATTTTAGTTCAAAACTTTTAAAATAGATGGCGCTGGGGATAGTATGCCTGCAAGTCAAAATTAGCAATTGAAATTCACCAATTTTTCTTCCGATTGTGACATCTGACTGCTGCCGACGGTGTTCATTAAAAACATTTTCCGAAAAAATATGATGTAATTTTCTATCTTTCTTAAATTTACGGGATTATTCTCAGCAGCGCCATCTATTGGAAACTTTTAAAACTAAAATTTGTAACTCGAGGGGGGGGGATTTACGGCCCACCACATGAATGTTCTGCAAGATTTTTTTTTTTTTTTTTTTTATATCATTAACTGTTTTTCAGTTATAATTTTTTGGAAAGCAGTCAATTTCAGGACAATCTGTATTTACTTTGTGCGTAAGAGTCCTCCTATATATAATGGCCGATGATCGAGTAACCCGCGTGTTTCCGTAATACAACTCGCGCCACGGCATGATAATTTGATAATATGCTTTGATAATGTTTATCATGCAGGGAAAGGCTTTATCATGACAAGGCTGAACTCGATCCGGTGACTTAACTGTTTTGCTGGTAAGACTGTGTCATTTGAGGGGAATGAAGAAACGAAAAAATGGTCAACATTGAACGCCACCTGCTGGAGTTTAGGGTTAATCCACTGGAGTCATGGTTACAATTTCTACTATCAAAATATCACCAAACAGGTAATGGTTTTGTTCAAATGTAGAAGCAATTTTCACCCGTCATATCTTGACGGGCGACTTTCTGGTTAAATAATACTACATCTATTCCTTACGCCCCAAACCATCAATTGTCAGGCAAGTCGAAATTTATCTCCACTTCCGACTTTCTCCAGTAATCTCTCCGAGTTGAAGATTGATACAACAGCGGTTTATTCCTCTACAAACTGCATACATTTTGCGCATCGATCACAGCAATCAATAAGTCTTTATGCCTTAAGCCGCGAGATTTAACGGAATAGAGAAGCAGATGGTCAAATATATTCAGGCATCTGCATTGCAAAATTTACTCACATGTTCCTGACACATATTATTGAAGATTTAATAGTTTTCGGAGGAAAATGCAAGACACTTGGGGTGATTCCGTGGACGATGTGATGTAATATAGTTCTACTTTGTAAGAGTGATGAATTTATGGAATCCTTGGAAATCAGTAAACTAATGGCTAAAAATTGAATGCTTTTAATGTATGCATATATTTGAGAAGGGAATAGAGTCAGAAGGCGTTTTAATATTTTCAATGTAATGGCAATGTTTTATTGTTCCACTTTCTTGGAACATTTCGTTTCTGCGATGATTAAAATAGATGTTTTTTTTTTATTATTTAAAACTAGTGGTACCCGCACGACTTCGCCCGTAGTAGAAAATTAAAAGGTCATTTGGTTCACCTGTATATTTACAAATAATGGATGGTGAATTTCTTGCCAGAATTCAATTGTGTGTTTTTCTGTCTCATAATTTTTTCTAAAAGAGCATGATAA
The DNA here is from genome assembly GCF_026930045.1 of Uloborus diversus. Lineage (NCBI taxonomy): Eukaryota > Metazoa > Arthropoda > Arachnida > Araneae > Uloboridae > Uloborus > Uloborus diversus. Next base: position 58,614,473 of record NC_072738.1, read on the forward strand.
AAAAACACAGGATTTAACCATTTTTTAAATGATTTGACAAAGTTTAATATATTTAAAAAAATAATTCAATTCTTGCGCAGGTTTAGTTTTAAGTTTCACGCTTCTGCGCATTACACCACAAAAAGCTGAAATGCCATTCACTGATGCCATTAGCACAGAGCGCAATAGTTTGGATATACATGAATGTAGTTATTGGCATTAGATACAGAAAAAATATTATGGCGCAATAAAAGGTTCTAGTGCTCGCCCTGCGTTCGAAATTCGACTACATTCATAACTGAAAATTTGAAAAAACTTACATAAATTTTCCAGCTTTCAACATTTTTATTCCTACTCTTATACATTCGTTTACTGTACATCTCGGAACATACAGCTTGAATACGTGTTCACAATACCATACAGTAATAATTTATTCTTTTTTTTTTGTTAATTTAGCATCAATATATGTAATAAAGTAGACGAGACCAATGCATGAAAGCTTTACAATGATGCAATAAAACACAAACGACACTAGAGAGTTGTTGCTTTACAAAAGATAACGTGTTGAAGTGCAGAAAAAAAACTAAATTTAAACGATATTAACTATTGAAAATAGAAAAAATATGTATATTAGTCAATGCCTTGAAACGTGAAGCCTTCATTAGCCAAGACACTGAAAATCGAGTTAAGTTTGATGCGGGTTTGACGTTGTGAAAAGGCGATTAATATGTTATTATTGAGTGAAAAACTATGATTGCGTCTGATATGCAAGTGCGATGTAAGTGGACAGAAGAAAATGTAATGCTCCGGAGAACCTAATTCCCCGCAAGAGCAATTAGCAGAATCAGAAAGGTTAAATCTGTGAACATATTGTGGGAATGGTCCATGGCCAATGACATTGAGACATCAGAATCTTAGTTTTAGTTAAAAAAAAAAAAACTGCAATTTTATTTTTTGAAAGCAACGCAAACTTTTATACTCCAGAAGAAAACTTGTTGCAGTCAAAGGTAAAAGCGCCGTAATATTGAAATGTAAAGCTTTAAACTTGTTCAAAATGTCTGAACAACATTTTATCAAAACATTTCTATGTGTTCTTGAAGCTTTAATAATGCTCTTTATATGAATCCTACGCCTAAGTTATTCACGAATGCTGCAGGAGTTTATGTAACCGTAATGGACCCCGAAGCTTTGGTGAAGAATTTTCCTGATAAAAAGCTTTTTCCTCTCTTACCATCTCTGCATCATCAATAACTGAGATCCATTACAAAATGAAAGCTTCAATAAATTGATCTTGAAGATGGAAATTTGAGTATTCGCATGTAGAGAAGTTTGAGTAGTTTAAAACTGTTTCGTCTTTCTGACGAAAATTTAAATTTTCTTTGCTCCGCTTGGATCTCTTTCGTCTTAATAAGTTGTTGGGTCTATATTAATGTATAAGGATTTTAAAAAGGATCTCATTTGCCGCAATGTTGCAATGGCAAGCAAGGTAATGGTGGATTTATTTTCTTAGTAAGTGCTAATTTTAAAAGCTTTGAAGCTAAATTTGAAAAAAAAAAGCTTATATGTGCGCCGCATGACTTCCTTTTACGATAATTTCATAATTTTTAATCAACACTCCTATAAAAACCACAATACAATAACCTTACCTGCTGCGGGCACGGCACATCACTTGAAAACTCAAATTTGTTGCCAACTTGGCGATATATCGCCAAACTGGCGACAAAGCTTTTCGACCAAAAGCTTGGCGATATATCGCCATGTGTTTACCAAATTAGAACACCACTTGAGTTTGCATTGAAATTAACACTGATTCCCCCCCATAAGGTGTAAAAAGCCCCTCTTTGAATACCCGAATACAACCAAAAGGAGAGGTGCACAACTAGACCCCACTAGAAGTCTACCTACCAAATTTCAACGTTCTACGGCATACCTTTTTTGAGTTATGCGAGATACAAACGCACATACACACATACGTCTGCACATACACACATACGTCTGTCCCTTCTCTCGAAGAGAAAATTTAAGAAGGTATAGTATAATAGCATGACATCTCCCTGAATTATCAAGGAAGTTCCAGAAGCAGTATTGCACACATGGGCTAAGCTCAGCCAGAATTGCAAGTAAGTATCGAGAACTTTACTCGCCTGCAATTCTCACAAAGCTACGTAGTCCATAGACTTACTCGCACCCTTTGGGAGCTGAATCCTACTCAGTCCATGGATTTACTCGCACCCTTTGGAAGCTTAATCAGTCTGGACGGGCCGTAAAAGAAGTGAAGCCGATAAACTTTATAAACACGCTCATTAGTTTTTAAAATAGGAGCTAAAAATATTTTTCACAACAGTGAGAAGTCTGCATTTGTGCAACTTGTAGAAATTCAGGAAACTTTTTGACAATAATACTTGATTTTTTCGGGAAGTGGATAAAAACCATTTAATTCCCGAAACGTTACACGGAAATACCTACTCAGTAACGTTTTCGAATTTCTTTTTTGCAGTGTAAACGCAATAATTTAGGCTTCACGAACTATCCCCCCTTTACATATATGATTAACTTCAAACAAAATTTGCGAAAGTTAGATTCGCAAGTTAGATTTCTTCATCTCCGCGAAAATTTTGGCTCGGGAAAGTAAGTAGTTTCACTAATTTTAAAAAGGAGTACTCCCACTTTCGTACCACTGTATCACTGTCAGTAAAAAATATGAACCAAAACGTTTGACTTAATTTTGAGGAAAAACTTTGAAATCTATAATGAAATAATGAACCAATCACAATTTCATCAAATCCCTCCCTTAAATTTAATTGTGCTCCCTTGTAACTATTTCTTTCTCTAGTATTTTTCCTCTTAAAGTAATCTAAGACAGAAAGGAATTGAATGAGTCCTGGTGCCATTCAGGAAAGGCTTTGTTTGACCCAGAAAAGTAATATCAGCGTTCAGTAAAGAAAGCGGATCCTTTGGATGAAGACAGATATTTGCCGAGAAACCCCGTAGAGGGTTGTCGCATTAGGACAGTATTTAGGAGGGTCGGGCGCCGGTGAATTGGGTCACGGGCATGTTTCCGGTCACTTAAGGAATCAAGAAGGGAATGTCGGAACTAACATCTAAGAAGTCCGACTTATTAGAAGGACGGATTCTACTTTCTTGGAGTTTATTAAGAAACGTGACATGTGGGTGTCTCAAGAGATCTCTCGAATATTCTGTTATCTGCATATATATATATATATATAGACACACACACACGTTCTCACTGATAGGTATGTGTAAATGTATGTGAGAAAAATATCAAACAAAGAAATCAATAATTGTTGAGAAACATGAATTATCCACAAAACACGTAAAAGATATATTGGGTAGTGAGCAACTTCATTATGAGACGGTGAGAGCAAAGGTCATGTCATTAATTTAGTCAGTTAAAAAGTTAGTCGTTTGAATGTAAGTCAACAAATACCACTTTTAGATCTTCAATTTCGCAATAATTCTGGCAGAGTGTTTCAAAACCCTCTCTCTCAAAAATCAATAATGAAAATCAATTATTTGAGGTTTTTTGGAACATCCAAAAAAAAAAATTTCGAAAAGGTACCAAAAAAGTGAACCTAAACAACAACCCTTCACGTTAAATGAAATGGCGTCTTTATAACTCAAAATACTTTAATCTCGAAAAAAATCCCGGAAGGGAGTTTTAAAACCCTATCCCTTCCCTTATCATCAATAATGGTTTAACCTACACTTGCGTTTTTAGGACTTCAATTCCTAGTTATTGTCAGCGCTGGGTTGTATCTAACCTTGATAAAAACACACAGAAAATTGCATTTGTACTCATTCGAATGTTTCCACGACAGTAAGTTTCTCTTGGCAAGAATACGAGACTTTTGCCATTACTAAACGAAGTTCTCCGGGACGTGGAACGATGTCTTAAAAGTACAGGACTGTATTTTAAAAGCCTGTATCAGTATCGGGTACGCAGACGTGTTTCACCGGATGTTGTATAGAGAATAAACAGCTATATACATCGCTACCATGAAAAACGAGAAAGAAAGAAAGCGATAAGAGCGCATGCGCGAGTTTTCATCCCATAAAACAAAGTTATCCTTTTTTTTTATTGTTCAAATAAATAAATTCAGATAATTACTTGTTTTAATTTTTAACAAATTGATTTAAAACTTAACCCTTCTGAAAACCAGCTTTGCCCGGAGGGTATGTCCAAAGCGGGAAGGGGATCTGGGCAATGCGGGCAGTAATTCATTGGTCAAATGAAAACCAATTTGGAAGGTATGTAGCTCAAAGCTATGATAGACAATCCTATCCAAATCAGTGAATCCATGCTCAATTGTAGGAAGTTCAGTTATCCTGCAGTTGCCTTCAGGCTCAGTTACCATCAGCTCAAAGCGGGTAGGCCTTTGCATCAGTGTCATTTAGACTTGGCGACATGCAATCGGAATTGCACGACTTCAGATGTGTTTTCTTATGTGTTTACTGACCATCTACCAAATCAGCTTAATTGATAAGTCTTTAGCGAATTTGCCCAAATTAACGCCTACCCGCTTCGCCCAAGGACATGAATTTGTTTCACCCAACTATAACCCCAAATCTAACCCGCGAAATGCAAAGACATTTCTTAAATATTATTAATAAATGTCTCACAATAATTACTTAAAGTTAACAAGGACATATAATGAACCATTTTAGAGCGATCAGAATTTTTAAAAGTCGAATTTTTTTTATTCAAACCAGCTAAAAACTTTGTTGGCGTTTTACTTTAAAAACTAGTAAGCTAGAGAACTGTAGTTACTACACGTAATGAGTCGATACGTGAAGATTCAAAATGTTACTTACGTCATATTTTCCCGCATATCTTTGTCAATGGATCATTTCAAAATTCCGAAAACTACTACGCAATCAATATAAGTTTTTGCTTCTGTTTTACCAGCATTTTCACATAAAATACCATACATAAGATCTGCAAATTGTTTTTTTTTCCAAATGCAAAATCTACTTTTTGAAAACTGAATGCTGATCTGTTCATCCCATTGAAACTACCAATGAATAGTAAGATATGGTTCCAAATTATTTTTATAATACCAAGTGAAAATCAAAAGAAACAGAACAGATAAAAATCTGTTGAAAAATGATACAAAACTTTTATTTTTAACAAAAGGACCATTGTAACTTTGTAATATCAAAATCGTATTTTTGAGTATTTAAGGCACAGTACATAAGCACGAATCTACTTAAATAAACTCATTAGCAGATGTTTTTCATTTTGAGTTTAGTACGAAAAAAAAAACCTTAATGGACAGCTCGAAATGCATGTAAAATTACAACTTTTAGAAATACGGGAATAGTATTGTCTGGCTGCACTACTTGAATTCAAAACCTAATTTGCCCGAAGTGAAAGTCAATTATTACTCTGGGGGAACAATTTATATATAAAAAAATCTGTTGGATTTGGTTTTTGAGCTCTTTTATAGTTAATTAGGCGTGCTTATTTCTAAACTGTATTTAGTTTTCTTCTACCACGTCAAGTTTTTTTTCTCTACAAGTTAAGAGAATGTGAGAAGTCTCCGCGGAACTGAGCATGGATCGAGGCCCGGATCTATAAATTTTATCCCCCCCCCCCCTGTCGGACCCTTACCCAGAGGACAGCAGAGTGTATTCTGCTACTTTTATTATAGTGCAAGTTTTTTTTTTTTCTACTTTTTTGTCAATTTCTTGGGTGGTTGGTCCCTTTTAGGCAGTGCTCCCCCCCCCCCCCGCACTGCGCAGTCCGTGGATACGCAGATCTGCGCCTCTATGGGTCATAGGAAACACTATTGTTCTTCTAAGTATATCATCTGCGCGTTTCCCATCCTGTCATTTGAAAAGATATAGGCCGGTGCTTTTGATGGTCTGCAGATTCGGCAGCTTATTAAAGATGAAACTCTTATCGGAACAATGTTAGAAATTCAAGAAAATGCTTGGTTGGCAATTAAAAACATTGTTAAGGGGTCACAGTACCTTTCCAACATTTTTTTTAAATTTAAGTAAATTTTATATTTTTTTGAAACCATAACACGCATACTTATTTCTTAGTCAATAATTTATTTTCAAAATTTAAAAATATTCCCTACTTTTTTAAAAAAATCAAAAAATTGAAGAAAATTTCAGTTTTTTGAAATCCCTAAGGCTTTTTTATTTTTGTACTAATTAAAAAAGTTTTTTTTTTTGCTAAACGATCACTATAATCGTCTCTAAAAATCTGTGCATTCATTTGCTTATGAGTTTATTAGAAATTTTTCTGTGATTAATTGCGTAAAAAATCAATGTTTTTTTTTAAATTGGTTTTTGAAGGTTTAACATGCTCTAAACATTTGAGTAATTTATAAAATACTTATCCAATGCACAGTTTTGTCAAATATGTTATCCCAATTGCAAAAAGTATTACTTTAAAGCTGTATCTTTAATAGAAAAAAATCCTTAGGGATTCTAATAACATGAAAACACAAAAATACCATCATCAAGAAAAAGCAGTTTAAAGTTTTTCTTTTGCGTGAGAACACATAGCGAGCATGGCCTAAAACCACTCATAACTTTTTAAATATTTGAACTAAAGCAATGAAACTTTTTCCCTGTGTTCAGAATAGTTTTTAGCTTTGAAACAAGCAATAAAATTTTTTTTGATCGTTTCATCATTTTTGAGTTACTGTAACCCCTTAAAGATTATCTTGGAAGTATTCGAGCCCAGAATTACGCCGAAAGTCTCCAACAACTTGTGGAGAGCTTCCATATGCTTGGTTCCCACATGAGCATTAAATTGCATTTTTTTACCCGTACATAACCATTTTGCAAACTTCCTGAAAAAACTTGGTGCGGTCAGTGATGAACAGGGTGAGCGATTCCACCAAGATTCGAAGGTCATGCAGACATGATATCAAGGTAGATTGGATGAGTATATGATGAATGACAGTTGCTGGTGCATCAAACGAGAATGTTCACAGATTAAGCACTCCAGAAAAAGCTACAAACGAAAATTTTTACCTGTATGTGTATAAATACGTAATTTTATTTGCGGTAAATATTACAGCCTTCGTATGAATAAAATTGTTCATTGTAAACAGTGCATTTGGTGGGTTTTTACTTCATTTTACATAATTTGTATGACTTTTGAGGGTGTCCTAATGACACATACCTTATCTTCAGCAACCTAAAACAAATGTAAGGATTCTGACTGTTGTTAAATGTCCCTAACATGTTTCCATTAATCAGCATTCAGTTAGACTTTTACTTTTTTTTGTTTTTTTGCGTATACAAGAGCACCACAGTATAAAAAATAAACTGGTTAATTTATATATTAGGTATAGAAGAAAGTAGAAAAACATCTTTGTATTGATAAAAATAGCTGTTTAAGATTTAAAAAAAAAAAAAGAAAATCTATGTTAAGTTAAAAGAAAAATATAGGCTGCCCTGAAAATTAAGTTTAATTCATTCTGAAAAAAGTAAGGTTACATTAAAGTAATTTCAAACTATTCAGGTTTCAAATAGCCATCATTTTAATTTTAACTCACTGTCACATTTTCAATAAAGGAGACTGAAGAAGGGAAAATTAAGTGCTCAGTTACCGTATATCTTCTCAATGTATAAAATTTCCAATCTGGATAAGTATGTTTTAGATAATATTTTTCCAAGTCCTATGTTTTAATAAAATTATACTGAAATTGAAAAAAAAAGGGGGGGGGAGGGACATTTCCAAAAAAATTATAATATCCAAGTTTTTATTCATTGACAAACGAAACAAAGAAAAAGTTTCTTTTTAAAAAAGGAGAACTATAGTTCTACAATCATTAGCATTAAAAATATAATAGCTTACATTTTAACCTCAGAGTTGAAGTGAGTGATAAATTAGCAAATTTTGTGCAACAGACAATATCACTCTTATTTAATGCACAAGGAATTATGAACATAATTCTGATTGATTTAAGCTACCAGTTTTTCTTTAGTTTATGAACTTAATATATACCTGGAACAACTAACGCGAATTGTAAAAAAGAAAAACAACGTTGAAAAAAGCACAAATTTGCCAATTACAGCAGACACGTGTTTCGGCGTTACAGGGAACGCCTTTTACAATGCAAAAAGTAATGAGCTTATGGATGAAAAGACATCCGAAAAAAGGGAGCTTTTTTCGGATGTCTTTTCATCCATAAGCTCATTACTTTTTGCATTGAAACAGGCGTTCCCTGTAACGCCGAAACAAGTGTCTGCTGTAATTGGCAAATTTGTGCTTTTTTTCGATTCCGAGTCACAACTGACTACAACAGTATTTACACTCAAGAGCCAAAACATTATGACCACCTGTCAATAACGTGTTGGCTCACCTTTGACGCGCAACACAGCTTCAACCCGCCTTGGCATGGATGCCACAAGTCCTTAGTAGATGACCGGAGACAGACTGTACCAGATGTTTAAGCAATTTTTACGCATATCCGAGATATTGCGAATTGGTGGTCTTTGAACTCTGAGCTGCCGTCCCATGACATCCCAAATTTGTTCCATCGGATTGAGATCCGGTGAGTTAGGCGGCAATGATGTTCAGATACCCTGTGGCATTCAGAGTATGCTGTACCACAACCATGGGTCCCAGAGACGCCCAAGAGAACGTCCCCCAAAGCATAATACCGCCACCACCAGCCTGTGTATGACCTACTGTACATTGAGGGAGCAACTGTTCGCCCAGAAGACGGCGTATCCTGACATGGCCATCGCCGTGATGCATGACAAAATGTGATTCATCTGACAAGGCAACTCTCTCCCACTGATCCATGGACCAGTCGCGATGTTCCCGGGCCCAGCGCAGGCGCAGTTGGCGGTGACGCTTGGTCAGCAAAGGCACGCGAGTGGGACGTTTGCTGCGTAGCCCCATATCCAACAGTGTCCGCTGAACAGTGTGCTTCGATACTATTCTACTTGGCCCTGCATTGTACTGGGCTGTTAGCTGAGCCACTGTTTGGCTCCGGTTTTGCTTCACCATGGGGGACAGTCTCCGACGGTTTTTTTTCTTCGATAGCGTATGGACGTCCAATACTACGTCGTCTACTGCTGGTTCCACCGTCATTCATCCACTTTGCATAAGTACTAACAACTGTAGGTCGCAAACAACCCACGAGTCGTGCAGTTTTTGGAATACTTGTTCCGAGTCTTCGAGCCATTACAATCTGCACTCTGTCAAAGTCGCTTAGATCCGCAGCCGTTCCCATCACACACAGAAGTTAAGTGAAAGAATGATTATTCAGACTCTCCAGCAGCAGTTAAATACCATTTCCACCTGATCACGTGCCTTTCATGTCACAAAGGCGAGTTCATTGCAAAATGTAGGCGTGGTCATAATGTTTTGGCTCTTGAGTGTATGTCGAGGACTGCATACTAAGTGCCTTGCCTCCATTATTTTTTTTATACCGATGGATGGCAGCACCATCACCGGATCGAACAGTTAATGAGAATTTAGAACTAATCCAGGAGTTAATAGCTACCTGGTGCTAACACCCCCAGAGGTATCGTTTCACTTGGAGGACATTCAGACCACGAGCATATTTAACGTCGCCCAGTCCCCTTTAATGACGACGGTGGATGTTCGACCATCGAGGTTCGAACTCAGGACCCTCCGGCCTCGAATCTGACACTCTACCGATCGGGCTACCACGGCCCCCATTAGTGCTTTTAAAGGTATTTCTCTTTTAAAGGAACTGGTTCTACGGTGAGGTTTGAACGTTCAGTAATGAGTGTATGTTATCCCGTGTTCTAATGGACAAAATCGGTATTTGTATCCTCGTTGTAGAAACTGGTGTCCAAGCTTTAGATGTGTTGCCTGATTAATGCTTGATTATTTTATTCTACAAATGAAGAAGATTTAGTTAATACAAATTAAAAACAAATAAGGTGTGGATATGAGGTTTATTACAGCAAACATTTCCTGATGCCTTTTTGTTGAATTTGTAATCTAAGTTATATTTTTAGATTTACCTATGTGACATTGTACTCAACTTATCATCAAGTGCTTTACGACATAGCAACCAATGAATATTATGACGTATTTATAAATACAACAAACAAGGTTAGATCCAAATCTAACTTGTAGCCAAAATGTCGAATAATCGGCCTGTCCTTTTCAACAGCGATATGTTGGAGCTACTTGAAAGTAGTCATGGGTTAAAGAGATCAGGTTATAGAGGGTGGATACGAGAAACTCACGTATCTAAAAGAACTAATTTTTTTAAAAACTTAACCAGCAAATAAATGAATAAATACCTTTTTGCAGAGAAGTAAAATAAAAAAAATAACACCGTTTTAATGCAAAAAAAACTTAAATAAATTAACAGATAACTGGATACAAGTATTTCTGCGTCCCGAGGAACGCCTTTATCAAAGTAAAAAAAGATCTTGCGGAAGAAAAGACATCCGACAAAAGGTAAACTCACTTCTTTTGTGTTGAAAAAGGTGTTTCTTGTAACGCCAAAAAAACGTGTATGCAGAAATTTGAAAGTTTCGCGGATTAAAACGTAGTTATATATAAGTTTAATTTTACTTAACAAACTCCTTTGCAAAAAGAAAAAAAAAAGGTGTTTAGACGAGTGGGAAAATAATATCACCCGAAAAAAAAAAAAACTCTTCAAAATGCAGATAAACAGAGGACTGAGCTGGAAAGGCCAGGTCCGAAGAGGAAGAATGATCACTGACTTTCTGACTTTCTGATTTGTTTTTCCTGTGAAGAAAAATATTCCTCAAACATCCGTCCTCCGACGGAAGTCCCAAAATTTACCAACTTCTGCAGAGGAGTTGCAGATTCGACGATACCCTGAATATAGCTGGAGTTACCCCAAGCCTCCCCCAAAATGCCGCTTACACAGACAAAACGTTGCACCTATAAAATGGAAACAACTTATAAGAACAAGTCATGCACTGTCTGCGTAGGTAGAGGACGGGACCACAATTGCCGTGCTATATTCAAAAGTCGTATCTGCAGTTGAACTCAAAATGAGAAGCAGATTTTCAAAATTTTGCGCCTCTATATATTTGTGTCCGGTTTCATTTTCTCTGAAATTTTGAAAAAAAAAATATTTTGCATGCACAAATTATCACAAAAAAAAGCACAAAGGTGAAATTATATTATACATATAGAACCACCTAGTGACAGTAATTCAATTTTCATGAAGAGTGCTTCTAAGCCCTCTGTGCTCATAACGCTAGATGCATCTTCTTCTTCTTGCATGGTATTTGTAACGGGCTACCAGAGAACAGAAACGCTGGATACAAAGTAAATAACATTAAAATATGAAAGACGTTTGCGAAAAAAATAGTTTCTTCCTATCCTCGGGTCCCTAACTTATGAAATATTAATGTTCAGTAACTGGTTAATAAATGATAATGGTGACTGTATACAGATACAGGGTGTTTCAGTTAAACATTTCAGAACTCCGAAGAGGGTTAGGACTGACTAATTGACATCATAAAACAAAGCTGGGTCGAAAATGCTTTCCTGAAGCTGTGATGTACGCAGAAGCACCATAAAGAAAAGACACAGTAGCTGATTTTCTTTTTATAAATAATAGATGTTATTTAGCTAAAGGTTCATGATTCCAAAAATGTGCTCGAAATTTTCGACCGACTACAATGCACACCTCACATCAACTGCGCATGGAACAACAAACAATCTGGAATTCTCCACTCGTATCTCAATTTGAACTAGTCGGGATAGTCTCTCCAAACGAAACATTTTACTGAGACACCCTGCTGTATATACTATTAGGGTGGAGTGAAAAAAATAAATTTTCGAATTTCAAAACGCCTGGGATCTCAAAAGTTGCCTTTTTGCATCAATAGGGTACCCTAAAAATTTTAGATTCCTAAGATAATAACTTTAAGTTCCAAAATCGCCCCAAAAAATCCAAAAAATTGCAAAAAATCGATCTTTTTTTAACTTTTTTTACGAAATTTAAAATATATAATTTTGAAAATGCTTACAGGTGCAAATTTTAATTCTAATGTAAAATTAATATCTCCTAAAAGTTTTAGATCGATAAAGTAATTTGTTCAAATTTTCTAAATGTTACAAAATAAACAAAAAATATAATTTTTTCTTCCATTTTCAGTCGACTTTGCAAAACAAAAATAAGTCAAGCGCACACAACATAAATATTTTTAACACAGAATCTGAACTTATTTATTAGTTATATATTTAATTTCTTATTCAGATAATATATGACATGATATTTAAAAGCTTTTGCTATACATCATTTTTGTATTTTTTATACAATCACGGTACCACTCTATTAACAAAAAACCAACAATAACAAATAATTTTGTTTCCCAGTTAAAGTTTTTGATTATAAAAAGCTTTGTTAACGAATTTTCCACTAAGCGAGTCCGAATTAACTCGACTCAACTTGCGAACACAGTAGCCTTCATTTATAGGTGGAGTGGGGGAAAAAAATGAAGGTTCGAATTTCGAAATGAACAAGTGATTTTCTTCGCAAATGAAAAAGAGGAAAAAGCATATTACAACTAATGTTGAATATCATTATACTCTGATACAAGAACCCGGCTCAAAAAACACAGGACATATAAAAATTCTACGCAGAGAAGCTAAAATTATAGAATATAACATTATTAATTTCTAAACAAGTAATGAGCATTGACCAGCCACGTGCCAACTTGTTTGTTATTGTTTGTGATGGTACAGTTATAGAAAAAAACGAAACACTCGATTGTATTCAAAGACTATAGACACTAGAGACACTTGTAAGGTGTTATTGTTTTAGGAATAAAAAGTTCTTCATAATTATGTTAAAAAATTGTTGTTAAGGGGTCGTCTTCATATTAAAACGAGCATCAACTTCAAATTTTTCAATGAGAACCCCCCTTTTTTATCACATATTTGTGATCAGCATCCTTTTTTAACTTTGTATACAAAATTTTATTGAATTCGATCCACCCGTTACTTCAGAATCGAGTTTTGAAAATTTTCTCTCGTAATGTTAAAACGTATTTGGATATTTTTGCTCATAACAAAAAAAAAAAAAAAACTAGATCAGGCACAGCAAAGATTGCTTTTTTATATCAAAATATGAATCGACCCAATATTAAAAACATCATTTACAACAGCTAAAATGTAAATTAAGATATTTTTTATGAATTATGATAATATTTTTTGAAAAAAAATAAGCAAACCAATTATAACGTGTTTTTTTTTTTACATTAGAGTTAAGTCTACGAATTTTTAAATGTATAAATGTATTCGCTGTCTCTGCAGAAGAACAACACAATATTACAACCGTCAGTTTTTTGTGGATATCGTTCAAACGTCAATGTGTAGACAAGGCGAAACACTATTTAATTGTCTAATAAAAGAATATTTTACAGAACTTTTAAAATTAAAATATACACTAAAAATACTTGTTTTTCTTTTTTCTTTTTTTTCTGTGTTTAGCCATTGCTTTTTGTAAAACAATAATTGTTAAATAAAATTAACATGCACAACTTTTTAATAGAAACATACAATAGAACCTCATTGTCTTGCTAGTCATGTTGCAATAGGCAGTGTAGAATTAATGGCTCTTCCCGGTGATAATTTGCTATAAGGAAAAACTATTGCCTTGTCCAAATCGGGAAAAAGCACTCGAAAAATAGCTCACAGCGTGAAATTTCCTCTTTAACAGTATGCAGATAGGTCAATAGGTAATATTTGCTCTTAGATAAGTTTGCTGGTTTTTAGGAATTATTATTATTATTATTATTATTATTATTTGTAAAGTGTTTGAATAATTTTCAATATGTTAAGATCTAGGAGAGGAAATGTCAGTCACAGTAGTGAGCCGCGTGCTTTGAGCCCGTATTCTGCACAAAAGTAATAGTTGTGGCTAATTGTGAACTTCTTTTTATCTTTTTTTTGACTTTGTCAAAGATTTAACAAAACATTAATTTGGGTGTTAGATTAAGTTGAGTTTTTGTCTATTCTTAATTATAATTTAAATACTATTTTTCTACTTACTTTCTGTCTCATTGTCCGTGATTTGACATTAAAATCAATCTCGCAAGACAAAGATAAAATTTCAAATTATTTTCTTCTTTTTCGAAAACATGGAAAAATATCGAAAAAGAGAAATATAATAAATTATTGTTATCAACTACTGATATGAATATTTGCTCCAACTTTATGACACTGGAACTCTAATTGTGTCGTGTAGTTGCAAAACCGGCCAACTCCTCAATTTTGGGAAACATGTTTTTTCAGTGTTTTGGGTGCTAAGATACATGTTCCACCTATTGGATACCTAAAGTCACGGCAAAACCGACAAAATCCTCAATTAATACGCATTTGAAAATCATGATGTGTTGCAAACCCAGCCAAATCCTCTCGTCTGTGAGTTTCAAAACCGGCCATATCCATATCCGGTAGATGGCGCTGCCGATCCAGATCTGGGATGTACCTTTTCAGGTTCTCTTTCTGTTTACCTTTCCCTGTGTTTCATAGTCGTCGTGTTTAATATTGGTCAGTGGTGCACGTTGCTTTGTCGATCATGGAAAAGTTTGTGGGTTACAGAATACCGACTTAAGTGGAGTCACTGTCCTCAGATGCGTAGCTGACGGCTATGGTGGCCAAAACAAAAACATAACAATGATGTTCATGCTTCAATACTGGATCACTCGTTACGCCCCAACCCATCTGAAAAAAAGTGGAAGTCATTTTCCCCATTCCCGGTCATTCATTCATTCCTTCAGATCGTGTTTTCGCCCAAATTGAGAAGTTGAAAAAAAATTGAGACCCTTGTTCAGCCTTCAGAATTTGACGACATTCTCTTGGAAAGTGGAACAGTGTACAAGCCGTAAGAGACTACTACACTGATCTTGTTTGGATGAGAACCTTCAGTACCATCCTCAAACCCACAGCACAATGGCATTTCAAATTTGCACCAACGAAGAGATTTTTCGTAACCAAGCAGAATAATAAGGTGCTGGTTCAAGGAGAGATTTTCTATAGATCTGAGGTTGGAGCAAAAAAGTCTGTTGCGAAGACTAAGAAGAGCATTGCAACCAGTAAGGTTAGGAGTGTATTTCCAGGTTTAGTGGTGAAGCCTCAGAAAGTGTGCGATGTCCAAAACTTGACTGACCAAACATTTTGGGTCAAACTGGGAGACTGATGTGCGCTTGATTTTTTACAAAAACATCTTGATGGCGTCATCTGCTCAAGGTGATGGAATCATAGGCGAAGAGGAAGAAAACAGTAGTTAGGAAGAACATCAGGAAGAAATGTGGGAGCCAATTGAAGACGATAATGCTGCAAGTATGAAACTCTAGTTCTTGAATGTTGATATTTTATTTTTTTTAATATTATTTTATTATGCTTAAAAATAATTCTGGTCAGCTGTTCTGGTCTGTTTGATTTTTCAAATTATATTGTCTTATTCTTGAGAGTTATGTTTATCGTACCCCAAAATCCCAATATCTAAATTTGGTATAGCAATTTTTAAGTTCAAATTAGTAGCAAAAGCGGCCAAATCCAAAATGAAAATATGAGTAAATTCCCCCCTCCATATACCACCACTATTTACATAAACGTTTTCCAACACCCTTCTCTAATATCACTAAAAAACCGATGAGATTTAGTTTTGATCTCGATTATGCTTGATGTAACAGTAAAATGGCTTCCCCCAAAAATTTAGTGTTTTGGAAACGGCCGGTTTTGTAACTGCAAGGCACAACTCTGCTTTCTGATCTTATACTTCAAGCAAGCAACGTGCCATTTAGACCAGCTTCGAATGTGGCCGGCGTCTTCACTGCGATAAAAATGCAATTTGATTATCCCATTCGAAGGCGGCTCTTGGTCCGAATAATGAGAATAACAGCCCTGAACTAGGTTTAGACGAGCAATGAAGCAGATGTCATGCCATTGAAGCTGAGAGTGCCTACAAACTGGTGGATGAAGAAAATTTATCTCACCAGTAAGACGCCGTAAATATACAGCAGATAAATTTACTTTACCTACCAGTTTGTTCGATCTCTCAGCTTCAATGACCTGACTTCTGCATCCAGCATGACTTGGTTCCGATTCCAGTCTGCCAAATCCACAGCAAGGCCGGAATTGCAGCCTAAGGATCGATAAAATCGTCTGACGGTTATGCTGTATTATAGAAAATGTTTGTTTGCAAGTATGTGGTTCGCGATACAGAATTAAATAATGCTAAGCTTTGTTTGCTAGTGCAAAGTTACAAATTCAGAGAAATGACAAGACAGCTGATGTTGGTTCACCTTGGTTTAAGCTAAAATATCTTTGTCTCTTTAAATTACGGGTTGGACCATCTCGAATCTCGTTGCTAGAAACAGCATTGGGAAATTTTTTTCCTAAATTGCTAATAAGAGCCATTACATGTTTAACTAAAATCGCAAATTGTGTTATGTTTTTTACTTTCTTCTATATCTAATATATAGGAGAAAGTATTGGATTCGTGCAAATTTTCGAATTTCGAATTTTGACGGATTCGAACGTTTTGAGGTGTGCTGAGTCCATTTCGACTATTTTTGGAAAATGTCTGTCTGTCTGTATGTGTGTGTGTATGTGTGTGTGTGTGTGTATGTGTGTCACGTCTGTGTGTGACCAGTTTTTTGTGGCCGCTCTACAGCAAAAACTACCGCATGAAATCGAACGAAACTTGGTACACATATGTGCCCCTATGTGAACTTGTGCCCATTGGTTTTTGGCGCGAATTCCTCCAAGGGGGGTGGAGCAATGGGACGTTTTTTGAGTTACGCGTGCTTGCTGTTCCTCAGAAAGTAACTGGCGGAATTAAACAAAATTTGGTCCATATGTTGCCATTAACAGGAACAGGTGCTGATTCAATTTTGGTGTCAATAACTCAAACGGGGGTTGAGCTATAGAACGTTTTTTGTCGTCAATTGTGACTGCTGTATCTCAAGAAATAATGAACGGAATGAAAGAAAAATTTATCGGCAAGTAGCCCTTAGTAGGTATAAGAGCTGATTTTGTTTTGGTGTCAACAGCTAAAAAGGGGGGTAGCGCAAACGCCCGTTCTTTTTTTCCATTGTGAGTGCCCTATCTCAAGAAGTAATGCTACGTTCTGGTTGAAATTTGGAATATATGTGAATCCATATGTAAACAGGCTTTGGTTCAATTTTGGCGCCAATCGCGCCAAGAGGTGCTGATTTATTTTTATTATCATTATTTTTTAGCGAATAAAAATAGTTTTATTAATGCAACAATAAGAAAGATAAATCGTAATAGATTGTCGTCTGCGTATTTCTCGTGATTTTAATTGTATGGAAATGATCGGAAATATTATCTCAATGATTTAAAATTTTTAACTGTTGCCATCTTATGTTTGTTAACAAATAAAATATTTGTAATTAATTAAAGCAAGGCTTTTAAAATAACTTTCAATTTTCGCTCTTTGCTTTGCTTTTGCAATAATTCAGACATTGGGATGGTGGTCAAGTTTTTGCATGTGCAATTTCGTTTTTATTGGGAATATTGCTTCCTCGTCAAGCATGGGGAGGGATCAGAAAAAAAAAGAAAAATATAGAAGAAAGTTTCGTGATGGCCACAACATACTAGTTTAATAATACCACGCATTATGATCTTCCGCATCAAATTTGGATTTAAAACAAATTCTCGTTTTTTGATTACAAAAAAGTCGCTGGAACAATGACTGTGTTTGTCCACTGTGTTAATTCAAATAACCAAATTTTTCCCAAATGAAGTTCGAGTATAACCGGTTTGCTGACTAACGGGTATTTATATTCTCCTGTTTCTATTTTATTTTTTAGATTATTACTTCATTCATTTTATGTATTTAGAGCAAATTTTCACGGAATAAATGGACCTTGCTTCGCTCGAGTCTCCAATCATTTAATGCTGCGTCTTCCTACGTTGTGTGGTATATTTTTTATATTTTTGTATGCGATGACTCAAACGTCTTTCACTTTTTTGCGAAATTAAAAACGCGCAATTCCATTTCACATCAAAGACTTTCGATTCATTCGAAAATAAACCCGTAACATAGGAGCAATACATTTATTAAACATATTCACATCTTGATTCTAGGTATAAGTTGGATATTTTCATTTCTATCAGGCTAATTTGCTGAATGATTATATAAGCAATCCAATAGGTTCATATTAGAAAAAGCAAAAAGTTCCATTACTTTCAATTTGTCATTACTCGATTTATTAAGCAACGATATACACGATGGACCAGCCAAACCCCATCCGTCTTTCTTAGGTTAATCCAGATAGACAAAATCAGTAAATATTTTAACCTTTTTTCAAAAAAAAAAAAAAGTTTGCGAACGTAAATCGCTTTGTGACGCAACATTATCGGCCGAAAAGTATCGAATTACGAAAAAAAGAGAAGTTAAAAAAATCATGAATTGAGCTGGATAATCTCAATCCTTTTTTGAGCAATCACGATTGCTTATTGCTTTCATTTGACTGTCCTTGACGTTGTGGTTCCTTTTTCAGCTTGGACCAGGGCTGCAGCACCACCGTCCATCGGCGGCGGCGCGGCTAGTCCTGAGCACTGTCCACCGGAATCCACTTTTACTGGGCGGTGGCGTACATGTCCTACACACGCATGGTCAAATACACTCCCCTACGTCCGCACGCCTTTACACACATACACACGCATACATGCACACACGTAAGCCTACACATACAACTATACACACGTAACCACCCAGGAGGGGGGACATGCTTGGGGGTTGGGCATTTCTAGAAACAATAATTCTAATCAGTAGGATCTTGTCGCAACTCGTGATTGCGAAAAACATAATTTGAATTCAAAGTTTCGGAATTCAAATTAGAAATAATTGGGGGAAGTAGGTCACAGATCTTTTTTTTTCTGAGCAATCACGATTGCTTACTGCTTTCATTTGACTGTTTTTGGCGTCCTATCCTTTTATTTTCCCACCGCCACACACCGCACCATCACCGTCGACCGGCTCCTCACGATGCTGTTCCTATAGCGAAAGCCGTCTCCAGGTTGCATCCATGTCCTACACACACGCGCATACATACACAACTACACACACATACACACACATACACACACATACACACACATACACACACATACACCTACACGCATACACACACACACACAAACACATACACACACATACACCTACACGCATACACACACATACACCTACACACATACACAAACACATATACACACAAACACATACAGACACCTACACATACACACTCACATACACACAAGTACCCACACATTCATGCCTGCACACAGACACAAACACATATGCCAACACACACATACACATTCCCCCTACACACAAACACACATACCCCCCACACACAAACACACACGCCTACATACACACACTCGTGATTGCGAAAAACATAATTTTAATTCAAGATGTCAAAATTCAAATTAAATGAAAGTATTCTTACAAGTACAGTACTAAGTACCAAAAGTATCGAATTACGGAAAAAAAGAGAACTTAAAAAAATCATGAATTGAGCTTGATAATCTCGATTTTTTTTTTTTTTTTTTTTTTTGTTTACATTCCGTTACTTGATAAGCCGTGACCTTGAAAGAAGCGTTTTCAATGTGGTGACGGTCCCTAAAATGTTTTTTGTTAATAACTCCTGTTCTACTGCACGGAATGCAGTGAAATTTCGTACCCTGGCTGAATTTTGCTGTCTAAACATAATTATGTAGCAAAAAATGGGGGTTCTTATTAGAAAATCAAGAATTGGTGCTCATTTTGCTTTGTATATGGTCCCTTATCAAAATTTAACCTACGTAGTTTTGAAGAAGACTTTAAAACAAGTTGAATGACACCTTTCTTTTCTTACCAGCATGTATAATGGCTGAATAATTAAAAGTGTTTCGTTTTTTTTTCTATGACGGTACCAACACCATTACTGGTGTGACAGGATTTGTGATTCGACGTTTAAAGTTAAAACAAAACTAACTCATTCATGATTGATTTTGTCTGTTGTATGCTAATGAACTTATTTTGAGTGAGACATTTAATGTAACTTTTGAACGAAAAAA
Source organism: Uloborus diversus (assembly GCF_026930045.1). Classification (NCBI taxonomy): domain Eukaryota; kingdom Metazoa; phylum Arthropoda; class Arachnida; order Araneae; family Uloboridae; genus Uloborus; species Uloborus diversus. The sequence continues at coordinate 58,634,514 of NC_072738.1, forward strand.
ACGAAAGGACCCATAAGTTTTTTTTAGTTTTTATCAGAAAAGACATCAATAACAGCAAAAATTTACCATTAGTGAAGTCAAAAAATATTTTCTTAGAAAATGTCCCTTCAACTTTGACTGGAACAGATCTTTGCCCACATGAGCAATATATTCGTATAAAATTTGCCAAGATGTTTCATCTAGAGATTGCTCAAAGAAAAATATGCACTGTATACACAGTGCGACCACACATTTTTTCTCTGATTCTCTAAAATGCATAAATTTAATAGTTGGGCGGTAATCGTTACCTACCTGGAATCTACTACAGGACAAAGATTTTTAGTAGCAAGATTGCTTGAGCAATCTCCAGATGAAATATCTTGGAAAATTTCATACGAATGTATATAGTTGATGGGAGCTAAGATATGTTCCAGTTAAAGTAGAAGGGACATTCTCAAAAGAATATGTTTTTCAAATTCACCAGTTGCAGATTTTCGCAAGTTATGATATATTTTCTGTTAGCCCTTAAAAGTATTTGAAAAAATCCCTTCGTTCTTCCGTTGTAATTCTGCATTAGTCTCAATCAATGAATGTTCATTTGCATACCGCAGACGAAATCGACCACTGTATTTGTTTGTTTAGTTTTAACTATAGACGACGAATGACTCCTCCAGTCACACCAAAATTTGGTGTTGGTACAGTCGCAAGTAATCAACCAATAACAACCAAGCTGTCAAGTGGCTTATCATTAGCTGTTAGGAAATTAATAATGTTATACTGCACAATTTCAGCTTCTCCGACTAGAACTTTTGTATATCCTGTGTCATTTGAACCGGGTCCTTGTATTAATTATATTTGATAGGAGTTGTAATACAATGTTTTTACTCTTTTTTATTTGCACTTGTACGTTTCGAGATTCGGAAAATCTTTTTTTTTTTTTTTTCAGTCTACCCTACAAAGAAGGCGGCTTCGTTCGCAAGTAGAGTAGATTTAATACGAACTCGGGTAATGGAAAATTCGATAACAAAGATTTTTATATCGAAAAATTTTAATTGGTAAAGAAAACAATTGTTCTTGTTGGGTACTTGTTAATTGGATTACACCATCATTGTATACAAAAACTACAAAAATGATGCGTAGCAAAAGCTCTTAAATGTGATGTAATAAATTATCTGAATAATAAAATAAGTTTTTAAACTGATAAATAAGTTTATATTATGTGTAAAAAATACTTATATTGTGTGCACTTGACTTAATTTTTGTTTTACAAGGTCGTGCGAAAATGGAAGAAAAAAAGTCAATTTTTGGATTATTTTGTGGTTTTTAGAAAATTTGAAAAATTTACTTTATCGATCTAAAACTTGTATGAGATATTAACCTTACATAGAGTTTAAATTTGCACCTCTAAGCATTTTCAAAATTATATATTTTAAATTTCGGGAAAAAAAGTTCAAAAAAGATCGATTTTTTGCAATTTTCGACTTTTTTCGGGCGGTTTTGGAAATTAAAGGTATTATCCTAAGAGGCTAATATTTTAAGAGTACCCTATTGATGCTAAAAGGCAACTTTTGAGACTTCAAGCGTTTCGAAATTCGGAAATTCATTTTTTTCACTCCACCCTAATATACAGGGTGTCCAGGAAAGGACTCGATTTCAAAATTAAATACCTCAAAAACAAAGGCCTATATTGGAATAAAATAAAGGGTATATTTTTGTTAAATCCATAAAAATCATGTACAAAAAGTAGGAAATTAGTAACAAAATATGGCCAACAGGGGCGTTTCACGCTGTAATTGCAATAGAAATCCCCATAAATAGTGCTGCGAAGGGATTAGGAGCTTCAGTTTTCGTTTTGCCTCTCTGAGATACAGTGAAACCTCTGTAAATTGACCACTCGTGGTGCACTACTTTAGTGGTCAACTTAAACAAACGGTCAACTTATAGAGGCTGAATTATATGATATAGACATAATTCTGTGCCTGAAAATAGCGGTCAACTTACAAGGGTGGTCAACTTTACAGGTTTTACTAGACTTACATTTACGCAAGAAATTATCGTCCAACCCCTTTTCAGCACTAATTATGGGGACTTCTATTGCAATTACAGCGTGCAGCACCCCCTGTTGGCAATTTTTGTTACTAGTTTCCAAGTTCCTGTACCTGATTTTTATGGGTTTCACAATAAACACACCGTTTATTTTATTCCAATATCGACCTTTGTTTTCAAAATATTTAATTTTAAATCAGGTAGTCCTTTCCTTGACACTATATATATATATATATATATATATATATATATATATATATATATATATATATATATATATATATATATATATATATATATGTATATATATGTATGTATATATATATATATATATATATATATGTATATATATGTATGTATATATATATATATGTATATATATGTGTGTATATATATATATATATATATATATATATATATATATATATATATATATATATATATATATATATATATATATATATGTATATATATATATATATATGTATATGTATATATATATATAGATATATATATATATGTATATATATATATATACACACACGCACA